>NC_083283.1:27384782-27684782 GCF_963506605.1 Zootoca vivipara
TCTTCTGCCTTTGCAACATGTTTTTAATCACAAGCAATTACTAGGTAGTAGAGCTGCTTCTGTTCCTTTAATTTCTTGTTGGCCTTTATGATTCTTAAGTGGCATTATAGGAGTCTGGGCATTTAAATCTAACCATGCTTGTGATACACGAGAAGTATTCTTTAATGAAATGCTAATGCTTTAAAGTACCCTGTTTCCCCTTTTTTAATACGTAGTCAGAAAGTAAGCCATGGCAGGGTTTTTAAGCATTTGAGAAATATAAGACATACCCCCAAAATAAGCCATACTTCCGCTCCGCGGAAACCAACCCCCACAGGCACCTCCACTCACAGAGTCACTCCATGCAGCTGGCACTGCAGGAGCGCGATCAGCTCTGAAGTAGCGCTCCAAGAGCTCCGCTTAACAGCTGATCGCGCTCCCGCCTTGCTGGCTGCATCCCCGCGCTCCGCCTTCTCGTCCATCGCCGCCCTGCCGCTTCTGTGCTTGTCGCCACCGCTGGGCTCACTGCTTCTTCCTTGCCTGGCCTGGCCAAGGAGCTTGGAGCGCCCTGCAGCGGCAGGCAGAGCGCCTGAGCCAGCGGCCTCTGCCTGGCCCGGCCTAGGATGCCTGCTGCCCCGCCACCCGGAACCAGTGGCTGCTGCAGCGCCGAGCACTCAAGAGAACTGAGCAGCGCCCTGAGCCAGCGCCCTGAGCTGTAAAAACTGTACCGATAATAAAAAAAATAAGACATCCCACCGAAAGTAAGCCACCCTGTGTTTTTTTGAGGAAAAAAAGTTATAAGACGGTGTCTTAAAAAAGGGGAAAGACGGTAATCCTTTTCTTTCTCTATGCTTTACATTTCTTGGGGCCCAACCAGAAGTGAAGTGAAATGCAACTTTGCATTTAAGGTGCATGCTTTTAAAGAAAAAGAAATAGCATCAACTGGGGGCAGTGATAATTAAGGGGATCAGATAGGGAGAGAGATTTAACATTTTCCAGAGCAATCATAACCCTGAGATCCACTGGCTAGAAGGGTCAGAAAGGCATATTTGCTGCAGAGCCCTCCACTATTCCTGCAGAAAACTCTGCAGTCATGGGTCTACTGATGATCTACTGACAGAACCTCTGGAAAAGATCGGGGCAGGCAGGAGGCAATAGAAGTGCCCCAAATATAAAATGCCTAATTGGCTAATCATAATTATAAAATGTTATTGGTGGTTATAATATGCAAATTAACCCCCTTTTTGGAATATGATGAGTAATTTGGTAAAGAACCCAGTAGATGAAATAGATGTACCATTAAAACACACCACTTTAAGTCTAGTTTAGAGAATAGGGATGTAGTTGTTAATTTTTGTTCTGTGTCTCTGGGAAATGCATTCAGCAATCCATACAATGTTCCTGCTTTCTTGTTCCTTCAGCTTTACATAGGCATAGAAGACCCCAAAATGGAACTGGTTGTTGAATGCCAGCACATTCATTTTGACCTGAAGAAAAGAGTGCAAGAAAGAAATATTTTATTAGCGAGGGGAAATAACCAGTTACTTGTACGTTACATCTTTCCATTCTGAAGCATTCTAAAGTGTTTTACAAACCTTTTCTTTTACAAGTACTTTTCTCAGTAGGAGCTGGGTCAAAGTGCAGCTATCTTTGGGTTTTTGTGACAATTTAACAGGCCACAGGAACATTAAAGGAATAGGTTAGGACATGGAAATTAATGTTTCTCTAATGGCTGCCGCACGGAAGATTCAGAGCTGCTTTGAATGGAATTTGACCGTATGTCTCTATTACTTAAAAATGGCTCTGTGGGCATTTTTTTCTTTTGAGTTCACTTCTCCAAACGGTGGTGTTCATTTTTAGCACTTTGCGGCTTCATAATACTGAAGGACAGGGAGGGGGAACCTGTGGCCCTCTAGATTTTAGTTGACTCCAACTTCCATTAGCCCCAGCTAGTATGGTCAATGGTCAGGGATGATGGGTGTCCAACAGCATCTGGGGGGGCCACATATTCCCTCTTCCTGTTTTAGGAAAACACTGGCTGTTTATTCAGAGTGAACAATGTCACCTCCTGTAAGTCCATCACCACTTTCTCTCACAGTTGACTCTGAGCAAGCCGAAGAAAAACAAATGTAGCCAAGATAAAGGTTTGAACCAGAGAAAGAGCATCTTACCTCATGTTCAAAAAAAGCATCTTCTAATGTTTTTTCTCCTCCTGTACCACTTCCTATGCATTCAAAGCAAGCCCTGTATTGCTGAAAGAACAAAAAAACAACAAAAAAACACCACTGGTTTTATTTCACTTACATGTGATGTTTCTGTGTATTTAAAATTAATCATTTTTGTAAACAGGTTCCTTAGGTGCACAACTCTAGAATGTATGGCCGGTGAGTTCCAAGGGTATTTCTTACTCCCCTCACTCATACACTGCCTGAAAGTGACTTTATAGGGGTCAAAGGTCAGTGACAAAGCACATCCATTGCATGCAGAAGGTCCCGGGTTCAGGCCCTGGCAGCTCCAGGTGGGGCTGGAAAATATTCCTGCCTCAAAACCTGGACAGCTGCTGCCAGAGTGGTGCAGCTAAACCTCATGGACTTACCAAAGGGCAGCTTCATATAGACGACTGGGCGTATAAGACGACTCCCAACTTTTCCAGTTAAAATATAGAGTTTGGGATATACTCGCCGTATAAATAAGACGACCCCCAAATTTTGAGAATATTTCCCTGGGTTAAAAAGTAGCCTTATACGCAGGAAAATACAGTACATAGAAATGTTTGTGTTCAGAAGACTCTTGCTAGGTACAATAACCACAAGGTAACACAGCCTTGTAATTTTTCAAGGGCTGTTCACACCTCCCAGTCACCCACACACAGTGAAACAGAAATCATCCCTATTTAATGTATTTGTTGAAAGCTGGCATGGGATTGCCTGCCGTTGTATCCTTATTGCATCATGTTAGGCTATGAGTTTAAAGAATGTGTAGGCAGAAAATTACAGAAAATGCAATCTCCCGATTAAAGTGTGTTTTCCAAAAGCACACAGATTCATTTTTCTTGAGTGACTGACACTACAATAAAGCTTCTCAAACACTGTGCAACACTTCATAAATCAATTGGACCCAGCTATAAGGGTTTAAAGGTTTCACTGGGTCTCTTTGGCAGTACATACCCTCATCTAAGAGCAGGGCTATAGTGAGCCTTTACCTTTAATAGGTCTGGGCTCTGGCTAGCATGGTCTGGGGACTATTGCACCTTTAATGATTAGCCGCACTGACTTCCTACACAATTGAAGGTGCAGGAGGCTCCCCCCCCAGCAGGCCACCCTAATCCTGGCAATTGGTTGGACCCCACTCACCTCTGCCACCAGCGACGCTGTGAATAGTGGACAGTCCATCTGCTGGGGCAATGGATCGCAACCAATCAAGACCCATTCAGAACTGGACAAGACAGAGGCCAGGGATGCCAACTTGAATAAAATTTTGGGAGGGGGCAGATAACCCCTGCCCCAGATCCTAGTAACAAAGGTACCAAGTGCTGGTGAAGGTTTATTCCCACCCTCACTCCACTTTCTATCCCCAAAACAGCTCTACAGGGTTGACTGGTCTCAGAAAAGCGACTGGTCCAGAGCTACTCGGATTCAAGCCCCTTTTATGCTTGAAGAATTCAATCTCTTCCCTAGCCCAAGTTTCTAGGCACCTAGGTTTTACCCAATCCCAGCTCCCTTGCCATCCAGGAACCCTTTTAAAAGTTAGTTTATTATTTATTTATTTATTTATTTATTTATTTATTTATTTATTTATTTATTCCCCACCCATCTGGCTGGGTTTTCCCCACCACTCTGGGCGGCTTCCAGCAAATACCAAAATACATTAAAATATCACAGATTAAAAACTTCCCTAAACAGGGCTGCCTTTAGGTGTTTTCTAAATGTCAGGTAGTTACCGGTATTTATCTCCTTGACCTCCGATGGGAGGGCGTTCCACAGGGCGGGCGCCACTACCGAAAAGGCCCTTTGCCTGGTTCCCTGTAGCTTTGCTTCTCGCAGTGAGGGAACTGCCAGAAGTCCCTCGGCGCTGGATCTCAGTGTCCGGGCTAAACGATGGGGGTGGAGAGGCTCCTTAAGGTATACTGGACCGAGGCCGTTTAGGGCTTTAAAGGTGAGCACCAACACTTTGAATTGTGCTCGGAAACGTACTGGGAACCAATGTAGGTCTCTTAGGACCGGTGTTATGTGGTCTCAGCGGCCACTCCCAGTCACCAGTCTAGCTGCCGCATTCTCGATTAACTGCAGTTTCCGGGTCAACTTCAAAGGTAGCCCCATGTAGAGCGCATTGCAGTAGTCCAAGTGGGAGATAACTAGAGCATGCACCACTCTGGCGAGACAGTCTGCGGGCAGGTAGGGTCTCAGCCTGCGTACCAGATAGAGCTGATAGACAGCCGCCCTGGACACAGAATTAACCTGTGGCTCCATGGACAGCTGTGAGTCCAAAATGACTCCCAGGCTGCACACCTGGTCCTTGGGGCACAGTGACCCCATTCAGGACCAGGGAGTTCCCCACACCCACCCTCCCCCTGTTTACAGGGCTTGTTGGGAAATGACACCCAAACATGGAAAAGAATGAAAGGCAGCAATGTTCATCAACTTGGGGTGGGGTCTGGCCCCCTAAAGTATTTTATGGGGGACCCCCAAAGGGACCTGGGCCCCTAGGAGTTGGCGCCTATGACCGAGACGATGGTCCCCTCCCTTGGCAATTGCCCCATGTATTTCCCTTAGTGAGGGGCGCTGAGAATCAGCACTTTTTGTTTAGAATCTGGCTGAACAAGTACTTAATGCCCTTTCTTTGGTGGTACATGCCATGGAATGTTGTAGACACAGTAAGCTTTTGTTAGGAGCTATTTAGTATTTACATACAGCATAGTAGTCTGCCACGCCCTTCACTTGCTCATAATCTTCTGTTTTGGCAAGCATATCTAAGCCTTCTGGATACAGTTTCCCACACGTTGGATACAGCTTCTGTCTGTCTTCTTTGCTTAATTCAGTGCCAAATGAATTAATGGTGATGATGAAGGCACGCCTGTCTGCTTCAAACTGCATAAGACAAAAACAAATTACAGTTTTCAGCCTTTAAAAAATATTTTGTAGACATCTACTATGGAGAGCAGGAGGGGTTTGTTTGCTGGTGATGGGAGCCCGCTGTCATCTTCCATACCCCAAATTGCTCTCCTCGTAAGTCTGTGGAAATCGTGGGACAAAGTGGAATCACAAGGGATGATTCGATGTGAAAGGGGGTAAAACAACCATGAGGTTGCAGATGTAGTGAGAGCAAACAACAGGATTTTGGCCCAGAATTAATGTGCAGCAAATTAATTGAAAGGGAGGCCATTTTTTAAAATATGGCTGGCAGGATGTTTGAAGCAGGTTCAAAAGCATCAAAACTGCAATTTTACTTTCCAGTTCTGGTTTTATTTGTTAGATTATTTGTTAGTATACAAAGCATCCAGTCGTCAATATATATATATATATATATATATATATATATATATATATATATATGCATGTAGGTCTGTTTGAAGTCTAAAGCACATTCAATGCACACTTACAGCACAAGACTCTTAAGGAATCCTGGGAACCATAGTTTTCCCAGAGTGGCTGGGGAAACCCAGCCAGATGGGCGGGGTATAAATAATAAATTATTATTATTATTATTATTATTATTATTATTATTATTATTATTATTATTATTTTCCCATCACAAAAGTACAGTTTCCAACCACCTTAATAAACTACAGTTCCCATGATGCTTTGGGGAAGCTATGTGTTTTAAATGTGCATTGAATGCTTTAAATGTATGGTGTGGACCTGCCTGTGTGAACTGTGGGATTCATACAGCCTGCTGACTGATTCTCCCATGATCTGCATTGAGTATTTCTTGAACTGCTGAAATATATGAGCTTTTTGTTTTTTGCTTTCAAGCTGTTTCGAAATGTTATCAACTAGGAACAATGAAATACTGTTATGAATGGTATGAAATGGTTATAATTGTTCTTATATGTGTCTTCATTGATGATGCTTTTAAATTGCTTTCATATGTTTTATAGGAAGTGATTCATAAATGGGAAAATAATGGTCATGTACGTTTTGGTGAAATCCATAATGGATCATCTAGTATTTTGATATTTTCCTTTTGCCCTATTCATTTATTTTTAACTATCAAGATATTGTAGACCAATAGTTTGTGATTATTATTATTTTTTTGATATTGTAATATCAAAAATGTGTGTACTGTATTGGTTATAGTGGCAGGCAGGCTTTGTAGTTTCTTAGAGCAGCTATTCCCTGTCGGCAGGGGGCAGACTGGAAAACTTTAAAGGCATCCCTTGAATCACCTTGTAACAGGATCAGATATAGAAGCATTCGCAGGTGAATTTGAGAAAGAAAACAAATGTAGCTCAGTGTGGAAACAGGACAAAACAGGACAAACAGGACTGAAAAATGTATGCATGTACAAGGAGCATGGGCCAAAGAATGACTGATTCATTCCTAGCCATAATGTTTTCCTTACCTCTAAGAGTGGGCACATTATATCTGCTGTAGTGCCACCTTGGTTTCTGCAGAATGTATAGAACGCTTCGAGGTAAGACTAAAGAATGGGACAGGGAAAAAAGTAACATTATATTCAAACCTTCTCTGAATTAAGCAGGCAGTCAGCCATTTCCCTTATTTATTATGTTCAACCAGCCAGTATGGGAAGTACAAAACATGTAAAAACTAACAGGTGTGAGACAGGTTAGTTTTCTCCTACTGATGATGTGTTGCTGCAATAGTAATCCTGTTTGGTGGGAGAGGAACCAGACTGTTGGCAATAACGTTTAACAGAAGCGATGTTTTTATTTATTTAGAATGCACAATATGCATAAATATGAACATTGCCATATCTGTTCATTGCAGTAGGAAAGCCTAGAGGATGTTAGCCTTTACTAAATAAGTGCAGTTAGCTGATTTGCAGATACACTACTACAGTAGGTTGTTAGTGTTCATCTAATGTCACAAAGGCGAATTCCCATGCACATTTACTAGAAAGCAGGTTTCCTTGAACTCCATCCTGCCTTATATACAGTACCTCAATGTTTACCATTCCCCTGAGCCACCTGTCTGTTTATATACACCTGTAGGTCAAGAGAACATTTCGTGCAGCTGTTGAAGTGGAAAATAGTTCATGGAAGCTTATGCCATAATAGTGTGAAAAGTCTTTAAGGTTCCACAAGACTCTTTGTTCTTTTTTTTCTCTTTTTTTGCAAGAGACTAATATGGCTACCCCTCCAGAAACAGTGGCTGATTGGAGATCTGACCATAAGGGGAAATGTGAAAGTTTCATTCGTGATAGAGAAACGAAGATTCCAGAAAGCAGAAAACACTTGCTCTTCATGCTACCTCTGAATTACCCTTAGAGTTGAACTTGTCCAAATTCTACACATTCTATATGTTACATCCTGCTCTCAAATTAGGGTGGCTTTGCATTTTATAGGAAGTGCCAAGAACTGGAAGTTGCCTCTCTTGTCACTTACACATTTGCTTTTGCCGTTTTCTGCAGTATGCAAATTCATTTCAGGGAACAACAGAGGGTGCAATTAGCATCACATCAATATCAGGGTTAATTTCCCCCATTTATTGAGAGTACACTATTTAGATCCCACCTATTCTCCAAAGTTCTCAAGACAACTTACTTTCATGGCTATACATTGTACCTATCCTCTTGCTTTACTTTTTCACAGCTGGCACTGAAAGCATTTACCTTATACAGTTTGTTGCGCATGATTTCAATGTTCATTTCATCCAGATCGTTTTCAGATATGCAGTCTTGAAAGAAATCAGCTGAAAAGCAAACATGTTTAAATTATAAAGGCAAGCTGTAGAGAAGCATAAGAAGCCCACTTATCGGTTTTAACCATTTTGTTTATGCTCAATGACTGACTTTCTACTGCGCTACAAAAAATAATATAGAAAGAAGGAGAGGAAGTAAATGTTTTCAACATTCCTGATGTTGTGTATATATAATACAGCTTTGCAGTAGGCTTCTGCTTTGAAGATAATGGGGTTGCTAATCCAAATCTCCACCAGGTGTCTGGTAGGAAATGCTACCATAAATTTTGGTCTACTCTCTGACATAGCAGTCAGTGTTGCTTTGGGTTGCCTAGATAAAGCTACTAACAAATTTAATAACTAATAAAAATAAATAGATGATCTATGGGAATGCTATTCTAATCTCTGTATATATTATATCACCCACTCTGATACATTGTTTTATTATAATTTTGATTCTAAATGCTGATTTATTTATTTTAAGAATTTTGGAGAGAGAAATCACCGAGAGTGCTTGGTCCCATTCATGCAATGAATTTTTACTTATTGTATTTTGACAGCTCTCTAAAGCTTTCCTACAGGGCAGAGCCAACCCACCCAAGAGGCAAGGGGAGGAGGCCGCCTCAGGCATCATGCCCCCCCCTGATTGTCACCCCCGTTCTGCTGCCCAGCTTTGAGACTGGTCTCCCCAGCCTCTAGGGACAGAGAGGGACCAGCAGCAAAGCTTCAGCTTCTGAAGCTAAGAGGATATGGCTGTCAGTAGTGGCTAAATGCAAAGCGGCCTGAGAACCCCTCTTCAGAGGATCGGAGGAGTGTTTCAGACTGGGGACATTTCCAGCCCTACCTAGAGAGTGATTGAATTTGGGACCTTCTTCATACAGGACAAAAATCCTGCCATTTCTGTGGTCTTTGCCCTAAGACAACTGGCCAACTTCATTTTAAGGGGTGACATGTACTGCAGAGAGCAAGTGCTGCCATGATAGAAAACAATCTCATCTGAAGATCCACCCACCCACCCACCCACCCACACACACACACACAAATTATGAACAGCCATACCTAGGGGTGTATCCACCAAAATTGCATTGAATAACTCTGCAGGGTTTGGAGCAATACTGACAGCTTCCATTTGCTCAAAATTGCCCAACGGATGGCACTTGGGAACCAGCTCTTCCAAGGGCCGCTGACGCAGTGTGCCAGTAATGAGCAGGATCACGTTGTCAATCATATAGCTGTACCTAGTGAGAGAAAACAACATCCATCAAAATACTTTGTTCTTCCTCAGGGAGAAAACTGCTTTAATAAAGCCAAACACCAAACCACATTTTGCAAATATAAAGGTTAAAATAGCCAGGGCTCTGCAGAAAAGGTTTGATCACTCTTTATCAGCTGTGGCAATGTGGCAACAAGGAATTCTTGTAAACAGAACGCTACATTAGACAATCCCTAATCCAACCAGCCTTGCACAGAATCACTGCAATCAAATGCAAAAATCAATAACTTAGAATTTAATGCCCAGAGCCACTTTTTATCAGGAAACGGGTTTATTTTCCAAATATGTTTGGGCCGATTGCCAGTTTAAGTAGAGTCCTGTTTGATAGTGTAGAAATAAACCATGCACATACATTTGTAGACGTGGGGGTCTCATCAAACTTATTGTGAATGAGCACATGAAGATCACATCTGAAGAAGTGTACATGCACACGAAAGCTCATACCAATGACAAACTTAGTTGGTCTCTAAGGTGCTACTGGAAGGAATTTTTATTATTATTTTTTGTTTCGACTACGTCAGACCAACATGGCTACCTACCTGTAACACATGAAGATCAGTCACACGTGATCCTGCTTCCCGATGCATTCATTTAACCCAGGCTTCCTGAACCTGGCACGTTCCAGACTACAACTCCTATAAATCCCAGCCAGCGCGGACAATGGTCAGGAATGATGGGGGTTGTAGTCTTGGACATATGAAGAGCACTGGGTTATGGAAGGCTGCTATAATGTCAGACAGGAAGCCTCTGGTGAGATGGACATGTAAGAAAACATGGCACTGACTTCTACCAGAAAGTCACAACCACAGCCCAAACTTGACAGAGGAAATTTAGAGGGATTATTGCCTTTTATTGTGTGAAAATCACAGGACCAGGAGGGTGGTCCACTGGCAGCTCGCGCGCCATGGCTGAAGGCTACCATTCCTTGCACAGACTTTTAAACAACTAGGAAGACTTAATGAATTCAATCACAAAATCCACCCAAACAGCCTGATGTTAAGAAATCAATGTTAATTAGGTTGCCAAGCCAAAAAAGAAACATTGCTTCAAAGGGAGTTGGGAAATTTAATATTATAATGCTGCCAAAATGAATTAAAAGATAAACGTCTGGGCATCTGCCATAAGAATTTACTGCAGGCCAGAAGAAGCATTGCTAATGAATACAATGACTACATAAGTAGGCCTTGGATCTACTTACTGAAGTCCATCTAAATGCATTAATGGGGATGCACGGGGGTTACTCCTTAGTAATCAGATTGTACTGTAAGTTTTCTCATTAAGCTGTCATTACTGAACAGAGTCTAGGCCATTCTGCTTAGCATAAGATGAACACTTCAGAAAACAATCCACCAAACATTGCTTCTGTGTAACACTCATTTATTTCAATGGGGCTTGAACAAAGTGACTTTGCAAAGTTTATTCCACACCTGTGGCAGGGGGTTGGACTGGATGGCCCTTGTGGTCTCTTCCAACTCTATGATTCTATGATTCTATTCCCAATGGAAACTAATTCAAGTTACACAGTAGTTTGTTAGTTGCTCACATTGCAACTAACACCGCAGAGTATTTATGCTGGCCCACTTGAATGCCTTTTCCGTCCTCAGGGTTATCTGGAAGGCTCAGAAGCATCTCTTACCAGAATAGACTCTGCACCTGTGGTCAGAATGTACCTGACTCTTTGGACCACATAATTTTGGATTGCCCTCTTTTTAACATCTTCCGTGATGATCCTTCAATGTCCTCTCTGTGGCTTGGGCCTCCCGCCAATAAACAACACGTGGTGCATTCTCTACTGAGAGATGACTCTCCTGTTCACACTAGAGTTATGGTACAATTTTTGACCAGGATCTTTGAAGTTAAATCTAGGGTAGTTTGGCCTGTATAATAGTGATTGCCAAGGATTCCCTCTTTACTGTATGTTTTAGAATCATAACACATTATGGACGGTCTATATGGTTTTTATTGTCTTATATATGCCAATAAAGGTGTTGAATTGAATTGAGCTGCTCACATCATGAAATTACTAATTTTACTTACGTAATATAGTTTAGGAATGTGGAAAGTGGCTCGAAGGCATGATTTCTGAAATAGTGAAATTCTGCCAATAGTTTGGCCTTTAGTTTTTCGTCGATGATAGAAACCGTGAGAGAGCCTGTTTCGTTGGCTAAAAAGTTTCCGTAGTCTGTGGTTTGCAAATGTAACTTCAGGTCTGGAATAGAATTGGAAAAAGATTTATTTTCTACAAAGAAACCAAGGAGGTTAAAGAGACAGTATCGCTTCTCATTTTTAGTTAATACTTCTCTTTCGTTACCTTTTCTACACCCAGTGGCTGGGTTCAGATGTAGCACAGTAGCATGGTTTGCTTTAAGGTCTGAACCCACCCCAAACCACACTCACTGTGGAGCTCACAAGTCAGGATCTGAAATCAGGGTTGGAAGCTGACTTGTAAACCACAGTTTGCACTGAGTGTGACTTCCTATTATGTACAGATTCAGACATTGCACATAGATGTCCAAGATTGCTGTGTGATGGTAATCTCTTCCTTTTCTCTTTTTTTTTTTTTTTGGCTACTCTTTCACTCTCCATTCTCTGAGCAGTAGAAATCTCATAACAACTTTTACAGGGTTGTTTCAAGGTGAAAGCATTAGACGCCAAGTGCATCTGGGTCCTTGTTTTTGTTTGCAATTGTATAGGTCGAGCAGGTATTACAGTCACATAGGAAGACCTAGTTCTCACATTAGTCCAGCTCCCAGACATAAAAAGCAGAGAGCAAACTGCCCTAAAGCCTCCATAATAATGATAAAACTCGATCATGTCTTTATTTAAAATATACTTCATAGAATCATAGAGCTGGAAGGGACCGCAAGGGTCACCTAATCCAGCTGCTTGCAATGCAAAATTCTCAACACACAGTCCCTCATCCAATTTGAAGTCATACCAGACCCTGCTTAGCTTTGCAAATGTGCTAGCAGTTTTATTGCTACACCACTATCACCCTCCATCAAAATGTTCCCGGTTCGGGTACATAAATGTGAACAAAATTAACTCACACAACATAGAAATACAATTTAAAAACAAAGAAGCATAGCAAGGGAAAACCTAAAACCTAAAACGTACTGGCTTCCAGTATGTTTCCCAGCACAATTCCGAGCACAATAAGTGTTGGTGCTGACCTTTAAATCCCTAAACAGCCTCGGTCCTGTATACCTGAAGGAGCGTCTCCACCCCCATCGTTCAACACTGAGGTCCAGCACCAAGGGCCTTCTGGTGGTTCCCCCACTGCAAGAAGCGAAGTTACAGGGAACCAAGCAGAGGGCCTTCTCGGTAGTGGCGCCCACCCTGTGGAACACCCTCCAACCAGATGTCAAAGAAATAAACAACTACCATATTTTTCGTCTTTAAGACACCCCCATGTATAAGACGACACCTATTTTTTGAGCCCCAAATTAAGAAATAAATATTTTAAACATTCTGTGTATAAGATGACCCCCAATTTTAAACTTTAGATTTTTTGGGGGGGGGGATATAGTCTTATACACAGAAAAATATGATATCTGACATTTAGTAGACATCTGAAGGCAGGGAAGTTTTTTATGTTTGATGTTTTATCGTGTTTTTAATATTCTTTTGGGAGCCACCCAGAGTGGCTGGGGAAACTCAGCCAGAGGGGCGGGGTATAAATAATAAATTTTGTTGTTGTTGTTGTTGTTTAAAAAAGCTGATAATAGAAACCCGTTCCAAAAATTTGTCTTAATATTGTTATCAGTTTGTGAGTGTCAGACCTTTCAAACCCCAGACCCAGAAAGTAATAAAATATAAGCCACACTAGCTTCCTGGTGTGGTAATCACCTGGGATGATGAGCTGCTAGGATGGCGGTTATTGCTTTGTTTTTTGTTCTGGTTCTTTATCATGTATTTTGTGCTTTTCTATTGTGTTTTTATGTTGTGAACTGCCCTGAGATCTGCAGATCATTACAAATGTAATAAATAAAAATAATAAGGAAAGGAAAGGAAAGGTGATGGGACATTAAGAGAACCAAGGAAAAGGTGTGCTGTGTCAGATGACAAATGGGTGGGACCCCTGCTGCAGCTCTCAGGTAGCTAGTAGGATGCAGCAGGAGTTTGAGGACAGAGTTTGCTGTGATGTGACATAGAGGAGGAAGCTGCAGGCAGGAAAGGCAGATAAAAGGCCATGGCTGATTCTGGCTTGAATCCAAGGTAGTGGCTATTGGAGAAACAAGACCCTTTAGGGGTGTTAATACTGTGAGCCGCTCCATCATACGCTTAGGTTGTATATACAGTGGTACCTTGATATCCGAATGCCTCGACTTCCAAAGGTTTCGACTTACGAAGTCGGCAAACCCGGAAGTATTTTTGCCCCACGCACGTTCTACGCCTGCGCAGAAGTGCAAAATCGCGCTTTGCACATGCACAAAATGGACGCTTCGACATCGGAAGGTTTCGACTTTCGAAGAGCGCCGCAGAACGGATCGCCTTCGTAAGTCGAGGTGCCACTGTATGTGATAAGGCATATATCATAAAGACACTACAGTCTCCACTGTGCCTCATTTCCAGAAGGAAACAGGAATCCTAGGTAAGCACCTGGAACCCCTGGAATTTCACACTGCTTAGAGATTAGTGTGACATGCAACAGTATATATGTAATACAGTAAGTATATTATATATCTTTAGTATATTGTATTAGGTTTTATTGGCACTCATCGGGAGAAGTGAATACACATAAAGGTCTCTCATGACATAAATGCAATGCACATCAATGGAAGCAACTATTATAATCTCATGTAAGCTTTGCATTTTATCTGTTTCAGTAAAGAACAAATTTAGCCCCAGCCCCAGTTGTGTCCCTATCCGAGATCCATTTACATTCTCCCCTCTATGGGGTGAAGCAAAGCAAAGAGCTTCACTGTTGCAGAATGTCAATAGTCACCCACCGATGAAACTGAGTCCCCTTCGCCATCAGGAATTCTGAAGGATGATGCAATGTAACTCATTGCGTGTGATTTTACTAGGCACTTGACTTTTTAAAAAAAAGAAAGAAAGAAAAACCACTTCAACTGACTGTGTGAACTAGGTCATCGTCTGCTAGTTTCTACTGCAGAATGTACAATGATTTCCCTGTACAAAATCTGGGAGTGGAAATTTGGCAAAGAGGAAAAGATAGATCAGAGTATCTGATACCAAATCTCTCCATAACAAACTCCCTTTAGTAGTTGCACACAAGGACAGACTCTGAGCTTTGGATCTTTTAAATGCTTTTGAAGCTTCCGTGCACTCGGTTTAACTAATTATACAAGTTCACATCAGCATGTACCTGTACGGCTTCTGTTTTTTCTGCCTTAGACTGAAGCCTGCCAGTAAAAGCTAATGAAGGGTTGCATGTTAAACAAAGTGCTGCAGAATTTAAAAACAAGGCTCTGTTGGTAAAACATTGTGCGGATGAAACCCTTACAAGCTAACAAAGGGATGGAGTCAAATAACCCAGGGGAACCTAGCATTCTGCTGTCTCATTACTCTTTTCCATGCAGAAAAAGGGCATATATGAAACTTTAGCCACAGAGCACAGATGACTTGGAGGTGATTCACGCACCATAACTTGTCCTCACAAATGCAGAGAAATCTATGCACGCCAAATATCTGTAATGACCTCCACACAGTTTCATTTTACTTCCGTATGTATGAGCTTGTTTGCACCAGAAACAGAATGTAATTTGTAGTGTGCAAAGAAACTTGGACTGCTGAGAGACTCAGGTTAAAATGCCTGCTTGGCCCTAAACGTCTGTGACCTTGTGTCAAGATGGTCAAATATGTCACTTTTGGTTTCTCTAAGTTTTTCATTGTTCCACTCTTAAGTTTAGTTCTCCACATTTCAACATTCATTTGCAATTTTTTAAAAAGGCCTCATGAAAATTCACCAGTGTATTTGTGTGAAATTTTGCCTAATATACGCATTTTACAGAGCAATTTCCCCTAATACAGGGTTTCCCAAACTAAGGTCCACAGACCAACAGTGGTCCACAAGCTTCATTCAGGTGGTCTGTGAAGAACACTTACAATTTGAATTCTATGGAATTCAAACAGTAATACAATAAATCACAATATAAGAAAGATCAATTAAAATTCATACAGCGTCTAGCAGAGCGCATCACAATTGCTACAATAGGCAACAGAAAAATTGTTAAGAGCCCTCAGAAATTTTCATAGCGAATAGTGGGTGAGAAGAAGTTGGGGAACTCTTGCCTTATAGCATGCATTTCTGTATGTTATTTTCCACTAATCTATGCATACTTTACCGCAGACCTTTCCCAATGTTCATGTTGGTGACACACTTTTTAGACAAGCATCATTTCGCAACACAGTCATTCAGTTTCACTAGCAAACCAGAGGTTAAATTAACCCCTTTCCAGTCCCGGGAAGAGCGTGGGGAGCAGTCTCGTGACACACCTACACACTGCAACTGACACACTAACATTTCACGACACACAGTTTGGAAAGCAGTGCATTACGGTAATATAGGAAAAAGATATTGCAAAATTCAGAGAAGTGCAATTGTCAAATGTTGGCTGTGTTTTAGTTGGCATATCGCTCCAGAAAGTGTGAATTGGGTAGGTTTACTTTTAAATGCAAACTGATGTTCCCCTCCATCACTAGTTGCTGGTATCTTTCATCCCTAATTTACCTCTTAGCCTTCATAAGCTTCTTGTCGGGGCTGATCCCCCTCTTCACATTACTGCTGGATGTGACATCACAGCAGAGGGAGGTTGTCTTGCCCCACACCTGTGTCATCATCAGAGGCTGGTACTGGTAACAAGAAGGAATAGCCCTCCGCAGATTGCATTGGCTCACTAGCAATTCCTGCAATGGTGGCCACATTTTTAAAGCTGGTTTGCTTGTCTGAATCACCACTGGATTGCTCTGCTGTTACCTTTGGATGGACCATGTCACATATTAAACTGCACCGTAATATAGCTTTGGGAAGTGTTTGGTGTAACACTCCTGATCATGTTACAATGTGATGAGAGACCAAATGATATAAACCCAGCACATAACAGCCTCCCCCAACCCAGTGAGCTCCAGTTAGACACCAATTCCCACCACTCCCAGCCATTTGCTTAACTGGTTGGGATTGATAGGAGAACATCTGCAGGGCACCAGGCTGGGGGAAGCGATCATAGAACCGTAAGGACCAACGAGTGTCAACAACACCCACCCCGTGATTCAAGCATTTCTCAATGAGAAGCTGTTGCATAGCAAGAAGCTGGGAGCAAGTAGCTCTGCCACCCAGAACGTGGGTGGCATAGCTAAAGCAGGAAGGAATCTAAGGGGAAACAAAGTGAGGAGCAGGCAAACAGATCGGGAAGAATTTAGGGAGAGTCTCAGAAAAGCAAGGCAGAAGAACCTTTATATAAAAAAGAGCCAAGAAGAAATAAAGTTAAAGGCAGAACTGTGCAGCCTGCCAGCAGCCTTTCCCCAATCCCTTGTATATGGGCTGCTTTGAGGTCTGAGCCAAAGGAAACTCAAGTGGTCTCAGGTGGGCTTATCCTCCAAATCTGGGCAGGGCTGAGGAGCGATTTCTGCAAAGATCAGCCCAAGGGAGGACAGTATTTTATGGAATGCATGCATTAGAGTCCCCTTTTTATGTGAGTAGTACTCCTCACTACATGCATTTCTCTCTGTTCCTGAAGGCAGAATACTGAAAAGTAGCAGTGTTAAGACATGATGGAACGTAATGCCCAATTATTGAAGCATGGAAAACGTGTTTGCCAAACAGGGGTGTCCATGATGCAGCGGATATGTTTAGTGTGGGACTTCAATGTCTTCTAGGATGGCACTGAACGATTCTAGCACAAAATCATAGAATCATAGAATCATAGAGTTGGAAGAGACCACAAGGGCCATCCAGTCCAACCCCCTGCCAAGCAGGAAACACCATCAAAGCATTCTTGACATATGCCTGTCAAGCCTCTGCTTAAAGACCTCCAAAGAAGGAGACTCCACCACACTCCTTGGTAGCAAATTCCACTGCCGAACAGCTCTTACTGTCAGGAAGTTCTTCCTAATGTTTAGGTGGAATCTTCTTTCCTGTAGTTTGGCTATCATATCACCCCTTAACCTTCTCTTCTCCAGGCTAAACATACCCAGCTCCCTAAGCCGTCTACTTATCCATCAAAAATGCAGTTAAGACAAATTATTAGTAGTCTTGTTTATTTCAGTTCTGACTTAACGTGGCTATGAATTAGGCTAGAAGTATAAAAGAATATTGGTTTATTTGTATAGTCCAACTGGTGACAGCAGCTGTATTTTAATACTTTGTTGATATGCTAGTGATACACATTCCCAACAAACTCAATGTCATTTCAGTTGACCTAAGGTACAGTATATATATGATTTCTGCCTTCATCCCAGTATGAATTCCAGTTGACCTTTTGAAGGACAATCCCATTTTTTGTTTTGTTTCAGTAACGTTAAAAAAAAAATCACATTTCAACAAATGTTAGTTGATCGAATACCATTCCCCTCCCAGCAGAGCTACAGAGGCTGCTGTGATACTTTCAAATGTCACAAGACTGAGATTTCGTTTGACTCCTACTCACCTTCCAGCGTTTCGCACTGTGCTAAGTTGACATAGTCAGAAGCCGTCAAGATGCCACCTTTGAAGCCTCGGACCAGGCCCTCAAGATACCCATGGTCCACGTTGAAGAAAAACTCTGAATAGCCCGGCATAGTGGAAAAGAGGGTCTGATGCCTCTCTAGGCTTAAAAAAGTTCTGTGTCTCGTGTCTGCCTCCAGAAGAAGATAGCAAGCGGTCACTAGCCTTGGCTGGATTTTAATTCACTTCTCCTTCCTGCTTCATTGTTTCCAGTACAACATCAGTGCACTCTGCATAGTGCTTACACAACATAAGCTCAGCAGGCAGACACAAAACTAACTCTTTCCTATTAGTAACTAAGCTACTCTGGGTGTAAAGGACAATGTAAGAGCAAGGGCAGGAGGAGAATAGAATGTGAATTGGATCGGACTGGACAACATATCCTTAAAATATTGAAGAATGCTTCTCAAAAACATTAAATCATCCCCTTTTAAACTGCATTCAAAGAGACGTATACTCTGAAAGTGCAACAGCCAATTTCAGAGCAACTGTGCTTGAATTTGAAATAAAGGTATTATTTTGGTTTGAAGGAGAGTGATTGGATCTCCAGTTTCTATAAACTATAAAGCAGTTTTGGGAGGGCCACAATTTGGGGGTGGGGGAGAAAAAGAGGTGATTAACCCTTTCCTCCCTGCTCTATTTTCCTGATAAAAGTATTTTGAAGAATGTTTGCCCACCAGAAGGGGAAACGGCATGTTGGGAGGTGGGCAAATATTTTTCAAAGATTGCAGCTTTGGAATACATCATTTTAAAAACTGCACATGTGAAAGAGTTAACTGCATTCCCTCTGCCCCATAAGCACCACTTCTCCCACTTACTGACTTTTGCAGAAAAGATCCAATCATACCTGACATCTAATTTTCGTTTGCCATATCCTGACCCCGCTGTACCATTAACCAATCTGGCAAGTGGGGCATTTTATTTTCTGCATGGCTGAAAATGGTTACATTTAGCCACTAGGAGTCTCCCTAACCCTGTGACTAAATATGTTCCTCCCTGGGCACTTCACCAGTTACAAGTATATTATACCAACAGGAAACAAAAATCTAATTTTTAAAGCTGAGCTGTTCCTAGCCAGGAAGCGACATTTATTTCATTATAGCGATTTTTGCCCGGGGAAGCTGAGATTGCTACAGAGCGGCTGACAAAAGAATCAGCAACCAGGAGTTTCTGAGTCTCTAGTACTTCTCCCCACTCAATATACATGTGACTTTGAATCATAGGAGGAAAGTGGAAAAAATATTTTGCCACTTAACACCGAAACCATACATCTTATGGATATTTATTTAGAAATGTATCTTTTGCCGAATAATAGTAATACCATTTTGTGGGCCTAGTAATCCATACCCTCCAACATTTTTCCCGATGAAAACATAGACATCATTTTATGGTTTTACATAAAACCGCTTTAAAGTTCTTACTGCATTTAAAGCTTCCAGTAGAACCTGGTTCACATGCCATGCTAAACCAAACCATGGCTTAACACAACTGTGCCTGAAATCCCAGATGTCGCCAGTTTGCTCAGCCCTAGTCATTTTGCTGCTCCAACAGGCTGAGCTAAGCAATAGCTTCACATGTCGACTGAACCAGGGCTCGTGGTTTAGCTCTCCCAGACAAACTGTAAATCATAGCCCAGATCCTGGTTAGAGCTCCTGGTTAGTCTGGAGAGAAACAAAACCATGACATTAAGCCAAACCATGGCTTGGCTTCATGACGCAACAGCAAAATGACAGCGTCAGAGTGAAGCAGCCGCAACCTCCTCTCTGTGAACCCGCACATTTGCTCTGTGCCATAGTTATGGCTTATTGTGATGTGCCAACCAGGTCCGCCAAAATGCAGTGGGCGAAGTTCTTTCTGTCGCACTGTTTTGAAACTGTATTTTTCTACGTATAATGACTGGAACTGCACCCGTTCCCTAAGTAGTGGTTGTGGCGGTTCACTCCACCTGCACAGAACCCCCCAGACGTTTGACGGTCCGTTGGTACCTGCACCAACCACTGATCAATTACCCGCTGCCACCAATCTCTTCATTCACTCCAGTCAGGGATAATGTTGGAACAAACTGTGTTTATTGAAGTTCAGTACATAAGCATGTGGTTTCCAAATGAATATTTCTTATTATCTTTAGTAACAAGTCTTATACCGGCCTATACCTACAGTTCCAGCTCCAGACTATCTCTCCCTTCTTCTTACCTCACCACCCCTCTCTCTCTCCTCAGACTCTCTCCTCATGCCCCTCTCAGAACTCCCCGCCACCCTTCCTCAAACCTCAAAAAACCCAACCCCCCCTCCTCTTCCCAGGGTGGGTTTATATAGTCCTCCTAACTCTGCCCCCTAGGGTTCTAACTGGCTAATCCCTTTAGCTTCTTCTATGCTGTCCCTAAATTGGGGGTGATCGTCACAGTGGTGCAAAGAGTTAATACACAGGGGTGACTTGTTTTTATGGATGACATTCATATCCCACCTCTCCTCCAAGCAGCTCAATGTGGTTCCTCTTGCTCCCCATTTTATCCTCATAACAACCCTGTGAGGTAGGTTGGACGCAGAGTGAGTGACTGGCCCAAGACCACCTAGCAAGCTTCCTGGCTGAGTGGGGATTTGAACTCTGGTGTCACAGACCCTAGTTCAGCACTCTAACCACTAGGTAAAAAGGTAAAGGGCTCCTGGGGGGTTAAGTCTAGTCAAAGGCGACTATGGGGTTGCAGCGCTCATCTCGCTTTCAGGCCGAGGGAGCTGGCATTTGTCCGCACACAGCTTTCTGGGTCATGTGGCCAGCATGACTAAAACGCTACTGGTGCAACGGAACACCATGACAGAAACCAGAGCACACAGAAACACCTCGCCACAGTGGTACCTATTTATCTACTTGCACTGGTGTGCTTTCGAACTGCTAGGTTGGCAGGAGCTGTATGTGGTTGGCAGGAGCTGTATGTGGAATATATATATGTCTGTCTTCAAGAGGCATCTGAAGGCACTCAGATGGAAGAGCATTCCACAGCTTGGGACAGGAGACACTAAATGTCTGACTTCTTGCTGAAGCCAGTTGGGCTTTTGAAACATGGGGGACATTGCTCCTTTGGGTTATCTCTGTCATTGAGCTGGGCTGTAAGGGCTGAGGAGGTCCTGAAAGAATATTTCCCCCCTCAAAGAATTCTGGGTAGTGTAGTTTACCATTCACAGAGTCACAATTCCCAGAAACCCCTTAACAAACTATAGTCAATACTATTTCTATCTTGTATTGCTGAGAAAAATATTGGAGAAAGTACCTCTGAAAGAAGTGGGACAATTCTGAAATAAAATGTTTTGAAGATGAGGGACACAAAAGGAATTGCAGTAGCTCAAGCAAATAATTTGCTTATATCCCGCGAGGAAGGTCATTTTAACAAACACTTCCAGAAGAAGATAATTGAGTGTATTTTTAGAAACTTTAAAATAGGTTAGTTAAGCTGTACCTGAGGATTGCCAGTGAAGCAGTCCTAATCAGATATTTTGTCAGCTGTGAAATCCGGAGCTCTAACAATTATGCTATTTTATGCAAGAAAATATTCTTGATTAATACTACGGCGATTTAATCTTACATCCATAGCATTGTGGAGTTATCTAACAAGGGACTTTGTATCCATAGGCAAAGCTTATCTTCTGAGAAAATATTAAATTACTTGACAGGAAATGGAAGGAAGCAATGTTCTTAAAGAAATAATGTGCTTTCTTCTTTGATTTTTTAAAAATCCCATCAGTATTGCAATGATACCATCTTGATTCATGTTATCAGGATTTAAAATCCAATTGTAAAAATGGAAAGAAGAATTTATCTTCAACTCTAAGAAGGACTGCTAATGCACACTGACAGTGTAATGCTATACTGTACATGCTTACTCAGAAGCAAGCCCACCTGACTTAATGAGACTAACTCCCAGGTAAGTAGGATTGCAGTCCCAGAAATATCATGTTATATTTGCTGTATACAGAAGTTTAGGGCTGAATTTTTTCACCTGTCTAGCAGCTTTATATCGCAGGAGGAAATTGTGCACATGCAGAGGTTTGCAAGCCATTAAGGAGACTCTACTTCGGGCTAAATTAGATATATCATGTAGTCTGGCATTGCACAGCTTGTTAACCAATAACCAGCACAGGGAAGCCTAAACCAGATCCATATCATGATGGAAAGGAGATTTTAACCCTTTGCCCCCTGCTGTAGTTCCAATCTGGATCAGAGCTCACACTGGCCATTTTCACTGAGGTGGAAAAGTTTGAATGGGTGTCACCTCAAGTTTGGCTCTCAGGCATCCCAGATGGGACTCTTTCAAAAATGGCCTTGGAGCACAAGTCTGCTAGGAGGCCATGACACAGAGCCTATATGCTGCAGCGTACGACAAAATCTCATCCTCTTCAGCAGTAAAACCCAGTCCCAGCTCCGGCCAACCTAGCAGTTCGAAAGAACATCAAAGTGCAAGTAGATAAATAGATAAATAGGTACCGCTCCAAGTGGGAAGGTAAACAGCGTTTCCGTGTGCTGCTCTGGTTCGCCAGAAGAGCCTTTGTCATGCTGGCTACATGACCTGGAAGCTGTACGCTGGCTCCCTCGGCCAATAATGCGAGATGAGCGCGCAACCCCAGAGTCGGTTACAACTGGACCTAATGGTCAGGGGTTCCTTTACCTTTACACACTTTTTTGCAAAAACAACTTCCCCTAACATGCATTTTTGCATGTTATTTCTCCCTACCATGTTGCGTTTTATCAGGGCCCACCTGCCCATGAGCCTTGGTGAGGCAGTCGTCTCAGGCGGCAGGCTGGGGACAGCCGGAATGGACAGCAGATTCAGGCCCCCGAGGAGCATGCCGCTCGCTGCCTCCTGCACTAGTTGCACGTGACCACTGCCTAAGAAGAGCAGGGCCACTGCTGCTGCCACCTACAGGTGGCAGGTTCCTTTTTTCCTTCCCCAGGCTGCTTCCAGTCACCTCAGGCGGTGGAGGAGGAGGAGGGGGCAGGGGGCACCATTATCTATTTTCCCTCAAGCGGCAAAATGTTTTGGACTGGCCCTGCATTAATGTACATTTTACCCTAGTGAATGCATCTTTGCACACATTACTGGGCTGGACAACTACTCTGCGACACAAATTCCCAAGGATGGCTGTGTTTAATTTTGCATATTTTTTCTCAATGTGTAGGCTTGGTAGGTTCACTTCTAAATGCAAACTGAAATTTCTCTCCCCTTGCTAACAGGTGGGCAGATCAGACAAATTTAGAAATAAGGGGTGGTTTTGCTTTGCAGGTTAACCTTTAGCTATCTTATTTTTGTCTCTCCCCCCCCCCAATTTCTGTACTTTGGAAAAATTTAAAAAAAGGCCTTTAAAAAAGATATGCTCTTGGGCCTTGGCTATGTGCTCTAGCCATAGCTGCCAAGTTATCCCTTTTTTAAAGGGATTTTCCCTTATGCTGAATAGGCTTCCTCGCGAGAAAAGGGAAAACTTGGCAGCTATGGGTTCTAGCAGTAAGAAATAGAGTCACAGCGAGACGTAGATGTTCGAGGCAGTGAAACATTACTTTCATGCATAAGCGTTTTGAAGGAGGCATCTCTCTCTCTTGTCCTGAACCTCTAGATAACTGCCACTTGCTGCGACTTGCCTTCCCAGCTCTCCTTTGAGGTAACCTTGGCACATGGTAATGTGTTAACTCAAGCAGAAAAAAATGAATTATTTCTTGCTGTGAACCGTAAGGTAAGATGAGAGATGTGGGAGGCAGCACAAACCAGCATGCCTGTAAATAGTGCTGTTAGCTTTCACCTCCTTACTGTCTGGCAACTTGAGGGCTCTAAATGTAGGAAGACTCAGCTGGCATTTTTCCTGTTTCAAATGCTGAGTGGTGTGTGTGTGTGTTGCGGAAGGTGTTAGCTAATTAATTTGCACAGCACTACAGCTAAGCGAGGAAGTGTTAATGTCTCTACTTTGCCCTTGGGAAACTGGAGGGCAAGTTCATCCATGTGTGTAGGTCCCCAATTTGTAGACTTGAATGCGCAAGATATTGCTGATTATAGATAGGACTGTCACCTAATTAAAGAATCTTACTTGATTAATCACAGGAGCTTTAGTTGATTGATCAGTGGATTACCTTGGCACATGGGTAAAACAAATACTTCTGAAGCAATCGGCATACTTTATTTTTCAATGACATGCACATTTACAGCAGTAGGCATTATCTTAATGAGATGTATGAGAGAAAGGGGAGAATTCCTCTTTTAAGAAAGGTTGTCTATCTGTAGTTTTTGTAAATAATAATAGTAATAATAACTATAATAAATGCCGTTCCCTCCCTATTCTATGTACAGAAGCCAACCAGACCAGCTTTTGGCATCAGCAGTGTTAGCATAGAAGTTAACTTTAGTTAAATGAATCCTTGCTTGGAGCACCCCTTTAACTAAAAGGCATTCAGACTGAGACTTGGTTTAAAATAAGAAACTTAATGTTTAGTAAAGGAAGTACCTACAGACTCCCACAGTCTCAGCTAAGTATCTAGTTGGAGAAACAAAGAAGCCATGTTCTCTCTTTGTTCTCAGGATATAGATCCAAGATGACCTCTTCCCTTGAGGTCCAGGGAACGTGTGAGGAAAAAGTTATAAACAGGATGCAATCTAAGATGTATCCGTCAAAACATCAAAGAGATAGAGAGAAGTTGGCATAGAGATAAAGGTACAGTGTTAGTCTGGGAATCTGGAGGTCACATACTCTATCTGTCTAAACTCCATGCAAACCCCGCTCAGCAAGCTGAGTTGCACCCAAGCTTCCAACAAATAGCGGTGATGGGATGGCATGGTCCACTGTAACTGAGGGCAACAGGCTAGCTTAAGGTGTGTTTAGCAGGGACAGAGTAGGCCGCATGGTACACAGAATGCTGTCCTTCAGCACCTCCCTGCTGTCTACCGCTCTTCAGCATTTGCCGCCTGAAGGGGCTACTTCAGTCTGCCTAATGGTAGGGCCAGTCAGGTCTCTCTGTACCTTTTGCAATGTGCAAACTACAGAAGATCCAATTTATAGAGCAATTTGATACACATGAGATAAGGTATTTTTGGACTGTCTGCAGGGTGAAAAAGAATGGTTTGCTGTTAATATCCAGGAAACACATCTTGCAGTTAAGGAGAATCTTTAAAAAAAACACCAAAAAAATTAATTTCAGGCTACAAGATGAGCAGTTTTCAGCTTTCTGCATCTGAATGTTGAGAGTGCTCTGCAACCTGTGAAATTAAAGCTATCATTCCTTTCTGCTCAGATCTATGCCATGTAAACATTATATGGTTTTTGTGTTCCAGAAACTGGACAAGGAATCACAGTGTTTTGTGAAAAAGCTAAGAGAAAGAGGATATTGCTAGGAGAATAAGCTTCAGGGAAATAAATTTCTATGTGCTGGCTTTCTGCTTGTCTGCTAAGAGACAATTTGGTGTTTTAGGTTCACTGGAGGTTTTGAAAAGTTTGACAGTAATAAAACTAGATGAATTTGGCATGAGTCATTCTTCATCATTCACTCTGCTGGTGCCATGGCTGGACAAAGACCAGACATCAATGAAGAAGAAATTCATGTTGGGTGGCAGTGGTGAGGAGACCAATAAGACTTGGCCTCCCTGGTTGGTTGGAAGCTTAAACGGGAATTTTTCTGGGGCCTTACTAATGGGGGGTCTAGGGTGATTATGGCTCTAAACCTTAAATCCTTGGAGGAAGCGAGAGATCTCATCCAAATTGAATAGCAGGGGAAGATGTTGATAGTTTGCTTCTTTTTTGCTGTTGCTATTTTAATACTCAGCTGGTGGTCTTTAAACACTGATCAGTAATTCAGGGTTGAGGTGATTAATTATATGGGTTCTATTGAGAACTGGCTAGAAGATGAAGCATTCAGGTCAGTGATTGCTTATTTATTAATAATACTTAAATCCAGGCTTTTAGACCCAACAGGCTCTCTCAAATTGCCCTACCTGGATTATTGCCCATATCAACTGAGGCCTGCAATCAGTGGCACACCAAGTTTGCTGATACCTGAAATGATTCAGGGTTATTAAAGCAAAAAGATACAGTCGCACCTTGGTTCTTGAACAGAATGCGTTCTGGGAGTCCGTTTGACTCCCGGTACCATTCTAAAACCAAGGCGCGGCTTCCGATTGGCTGCAGGAGCATCCTGCAACTAACTGGAAGCTGCGGAAGCTATGCTGAATGTTTGGCTCCCGGAAATCATTTGAAAACCACAACACTCACTTCTGGGTTTCAATTGTTCGGAAGCCGATTTCTTCAGGAGCCAAGGCATTTGAGATCCAAGGTACGACTGTATTGCGAAGATCTCCAAAAATACATCTTCAGACTGTTCTTATGTACTTATGAAGTAGGTGTTGGTAGCTTGACAGTATCTTGATGAGGACATCAGGTGGACATTGAACAAATCTTGCTTGCAGAAGCAACACAGATTCCACAATACACTGTTGTGTGCAATGCACTAAGCTAGCTCTAATTTATTGATGAAGTAAACGTGCATGCCCAATAAATACCCTGCCTGACTTTACGCAGCTCCACAGTGAGCTGTCTGTGGTCCCACTTTTGATTTAATATTTGTATTCCGCTTTTCCAGCAACAATGCTGAGTTCAAAGCAGCTCTTCATAAGAACAATAGCATTAAACATTAACAAACATTACAATAATACCAAAAACACAATTGCATATTAGTAAGGCAAAGAACAAACCAATTTGTCAAACTATTAACACAATTCAGTATAAACTCATTGTGATTTCTGCCCAGCTTCAGGAAACAAGAAACAATCTCTTTGTGGTGCACCATTTGCTAGAGCAGGTAACTACCTCCACCCCGATAGGCTGTGATTTTGCCTACTGTCAAAAAGCCTTACTAAAGTAGGTTGAGCCATATAGCACCCAATATTACAGTCACTGTTAGCGATAAATGGCACCCACTAGCAGTTCCCTGCAAGCACGTTCTGAATGCAAACTGGAAAACAACCGTCTCCAGCTGGCTCTCAATCAAAAGAAGGCTCAGCAGAATTCACCCAAAAGACACACAAAACCATCTTGCCACCAGAATTTGTTGTTCCGTTGCCATTCTGAATGTTACTGAACTGCTGTTTCAAGCATCTTATTCTATTCAGCTTTGGAAACAAGACTCACAGTGTTAAGTATGTTGGCAACGTGTGGTGTTATTAATAAGGGAAAACATTTTTTTTAATGATCTGGCAGTTAAAAAAAATACAAACAAAACACTTTTCCTTCACTTGGCATTTATTGAAGAAGTTTGATCCAGCTCTCTCATTATTCAATCCATAACACAATCCTATCTATGCAAGCTCTAATTGAGATTCTACGTGCCTTTAAACAGGTAGTAATGCAAAGGCTGCATTTGCAGGATTTGGGAACAGCATGGGGGTCAGCAGCCTTTTAATTTTCCATTGATTGAAAGGACCAGGCTTTCTTTGTAATTAATAATCACCCATGAGTAGAACAGTGGCTGTCATTCTAAAAACCTGAATTGTAATGACTTGCTGCTGAAGTAAAACTGGGTCACATTTTGGAGCTCTTTCCTGTATGTTGCCAAATGATCTCAGCTCCCAGTGCTATTTGCCAGGGCTTGTGGCAAATGGGTTTGTATGTGTTGCTGTTGCAGATGAACTGTGAATTCAAATATCAGAATACTCTAGCCCACTTAAGGCACTATTGCCTGAAGAGGAAATATAGGTAGCACAACAGTGAGGATTCTCATTTAGCCTTCACATGTTTGCAGCAAACTTCTGCAGTGGGCACTTCCAGATGACCTCCACATTTGTCCTGATTTGTTTGCAGGGAGATCAGACATCATTGACTATTTTATTTATTACATTTATGTTCCACCTTTCTTGCAAAGAGCTCAAGATGGTGCACATAGCTCCCCAGCTCCTCATTTTATCCTCAAAACAACCCTGTGAGGTAGGTAATGCTGGGGGTGAGTGATTGGCCCAAGGCTGAGTAGAGATTTGAACCCTGGTCTTCCAGATGCTAGCAGTCTAACTACTACACCACACTGGCATTCATTCTGATTTGTTTGCAGGGAAGTTAGATGAAGTTGTGTCAAAGCAAGGATTATCCCACTCTTTGCAGCCCATTTTTCTGCTCCTTTCCCTATCACAAGATGCCCAAATTTTTTTGGGGGGGGGAGTGGAGGGGGAGTGTGGATTTGTTTCACAAAACCTACCAATAAACTATAATTGCCCAATCTGAAATTGTCGGTGTGTGATTGAATCCCATTCAAAAATAGCATCAGTCTGGAAGTGCACTGTGTCTGTTGAGGCTGCTATGAAAGTAGAAACCCTGATCTCCCAGGACTCCCACTTGCAAAATGAACCTCCATGGATACACAAAGCTCTCTACTGCAGAGGTTTGTTGTAAACATGTGATGGAGCCAGAGAATTGTTATCACCATTGATTTGTATGCTGCCTTTGCATAGTAAATCATGCTCAAGGTCTCCCACAACAGGAAAAGTTTACATCATTCACTAACAGTTACAAGATATAACAAAATTTAAATAGCCATAAACAATAAACTAACAAAACTTTATTGTATATTATAAAACAATCCACTGATAATTCAAGATAAAGTCTAACATTTAAAACACAAGAACATAATCCTGATAATGGCAAAAAATAATGCAGCTGCAAAACAAATTCTTGACCGCCGGCAACAATTCCCAATCAATATCGCACCCTGAGAGTCTCTAGGCATCATGAGCAGCGGAAACAGCTTTCATAGCTAGTCAGTCTTTGTAGCTGGAGTCAGTAGCGGGACAGCCTTTGGAGCTGGAGTCAGTCTTAAAGGGCTAACCCTCTAACCTGACCAGCTCTTTTCCTGCAATCCATGCCTTTATCTCTGGCCTCCTATCTGTACCACAGGACTCAAGGAATCTAAATTTAGTTTGAGGTGGGGGAAAGACAACAGAAGGTGAGCGAGAGGGAGGAAAGTGGGATACAGGATAAATGTGAGCAAATGCTTTGGCTCCAGTTCACTTTGGAATGAATACCAAGGAACTATGCAAATTAAGCATCTATGCAAATTTATACACAGACATTATGGTTATATACATCAAATGCTGCATGTAGACATAAAGATTTTCCCCAGCCCATGTCACTTTGCTTTTAAAGCATTGCCACAATTACATTGGTTAACTGCAATTGTCTACTCAGAAGTAAGTTCCTAGATAAATGTGTAGAGCGCTTCTGCTTTAATCAGATTCATGTGCAAATAAGTTTACAAAGCATTTTGCAGAATTTTGTTTCTGAAAGGTCACAATCACATTATATTCAATTAATAGCTAGAGGGTAATTAAACTCGATGACAGATTGATCCCAAAGGAAGAATATTAATTGATGGTTCTTTTTGCCACTTTCGCTAATCTAGGGCCCCTACAAACATCATTTTCATTGTCTATTAAGTATGCTTTGTGCTCGTTTTTCTGCTTTCAATGCTGTATAACACCCCAAATTATATATCACCATAGCAGCTGCATGTGTCGCCAGCACCACCTCTCACCAGCGAAGAGCTGTCCATCTTTGGGATAGATCAGACCAGTCCCATGCAGAAGAGGGGGCCTTGGAGGGCTAAGCTGGCCGGGGGGTGGGTGGGTCCCTCTAGGGACTGGCTGCTTTTTTGTTTGAGTTTATAACTTTATTCTAACATGATTCCTGTCCTGGACTTCAGACAAGCTCTGCATGGGCTGGGATCAGATAGTGAGCTAGCCTCATTGACTTTGCTTACATCACCATGGGTGTTTATAAAACTGTGTTGGCACTAGCAGACTCAGTTAACTCAGCCTACTTGGAGGAACGCCCACTTGCTTGCCCCATCCCGTGGCTCGGGACATCAACCATGGAAATCCCTGCATTGCTAGATGACCCTTGGGTGGGTCATCTTCCAACTATACAGTTCTAGGATTCTATAAATGGCTGTGCTCCCCCTGCTATTCACAAGGAGAGCTTTGGAGGCAAGTCTAGTGTTGCGGCAACGTCTTCTTAGCTTATGCCTAGCCATGAACTTAGACCATTGTGACACCTGGAATCTGAATGCTTTGAAGCTGGATTTATGTATCATACTGACCTTCACATTAAAGACTTTGACAAAAACCAAGATGCAAGTCTGAGTACAGCATCCACCAGTCAGGGCCAGGGTGTTTTTTTCCTGCCATTTCTGTTGTGCTATAACCCCTCCAGAAAGCAACAATGTATGGCATTTGCGAAGCATCATGGAAAACTAATGAAGAAAAATCAGTGCACTATTATTGTGTCAATAATATATTGTAGAATTGCAGAGCCTTTCTACAAGCTCCGAAGCCCCTGAACTGGAGTGCATATAAAAAGAAGCATAAAATAACAAAGGAACAATCTTAAATATGTCTGCTACTGCTACATCTCAAAGATGAAAATGATCATAATTACCTGCTCAGCATTTATTTGCGAACGATAACTTATTTAAATATATGGCATTTCAAAAAGCAGGCATTGCCTACCATTGATGCAGAACTAAAAAGAGCACGAGGCAGGTGGTATTAAGCAACAGAATGTCAATCAGCCTTAGCTCCTACTGCTGGCAGTCGTTCTGAGAGTATCTCCTGTTCAGCATATGTAGACTCCATTAAGGAGGTCAGAAGCCACTTAAAGAAGCGCACATTCCATCTCCCGAAATTGAATTCTTTCAAGGTGCAATTGCATTACCACATAACAGCATAGCTGCCAAGTTTTCCCTTTTCTCGCGAGCAAGCCTATTCAGTATAAGGGAAAATCCCTTTTAAAAAGGGATAACTTGGCAGCTATGCATAACAGAGCAGCATAAATGAGGGTGCAGGAGCTTGAGGTCGTTTTACAGACCTACAAGGGCTATAATCTGAAGGTTCAATACATTTCAAGACTGACCCCACAGCTCTTTATTTATGCAATCTATGATCTATGAGTGACCTTCACTCACTGAATATGATTTAGGCATGTGCAAACAGTTGAGCATGTGGGCAATGCCCTCACTTCCTATTTTCCATGAATACTTCCTAGCTCTGTGCAGCTCACATAAGTCTTTGGTTTATTTTCCTTTCCTGCTAAACTATGAGAGTACTGCCAGGTTACCTGTTTATTGAGCATTCTGCAACCACATTGGCTATTTGTTGAACGTTCTTTCTGATTTGCTGGCAGGAAGGGTACATGACATTACATCCAATCCTACACTTGCCAGTACATTTTCCCAACATTTCTGAATCACAGTAAATCCATTTTTTTATTTTTTTGCAGAAAGGTTTGGATGTGCCCTAAGAAACATCTTTAAAGGGGGAGGGAGGTTATCAATTAATTCCACACCGAGGTTTGTCAGTAAGACTCCTATAAGGAAGAGCTAGAGTGAAGAATACTGATTGGGGCTAAAAAGCATAACTTGTGTTGTGTAGTGTTTATTTTTAATCCCTGGAGGAGGAAATCAATAAGCAAAACGAGTGAGGCAAATGCATGCTAAAAACTAAATGGATCTCTTCATTCCAGTTTGCTAAAATACTTGTAGAGATCCTAGATCAGCCTGAAGCATTTAAATGCAAGTTGCTGTTTCTTTTGACCCTGGAGAAAACTTGAAAATGTATTGTGAAATCTTGGCAAATCAAAAGTAGCTCAACTAGATTTTCAGCGACCAGAGCATGGAGCTTGCAGGTGTCTTATCCATACCTGCATTCAAAACCCTTGTTAAAGACAACAGCACTAAAATATGTAAAGGATGCTAATTAAACAAATAAATAAATATAAACCTGCATAATCTGCATACTGGAATTATGAAAGTTAAGTCACCAAGGCACTGTATCCGAGTAACCCAATTGCAGAACTTTGATGGTTTCTTGGGGTGCAGATTAGAGAAAAGGATGAGCATAAATCTAAAGAGAAGATCATTAGCCACTTCTCGCAATTTCTTAACACGTTAGGCACAAACAAACAAGATTGTAGTCTAAATGGGGGGGGGGGATTTAAAAGACACAATCCACTTGGAGAAGTGATTTCTATATATATCTTGGTGAAATGATTGCAGGAAAATATTGTATTTAGAATTGAGCAAACTTCAATTGATTCAGTGGGACTTACTTACAGGTAGAAATGTAAAGACCTGTCAATTTTGGTTCTCTCCATTTCTCATTTTTCCAATCTTAAATTCAAATTGCCACATACCTGCAGCAATTGCAAAATAGTTTTTGTTTTTTTTAAAAAAAAATATCATGAAAATTCTTCAGCAGTTTAGTGTTATTTTTAAATGAATAAACACATTTTTTGCAGTTTTGACTGATGTACATATTTTGCAAATAATTTATGCAAATACTTTGCATTTCTATATGTTATTTTCACTAAAGTGTTCACTTTTAGGCACACTTTCCCCCAACATAAGCATTTTTGTAAACACTGATCAAAGAACTGCATCACAAAATTCAGATGTGCAAATTTGGAAGGCTGGCTATGTTTCAGTTCTTATACTGTTTCAGAAAGTGTGAATTTGACAGATTCAGCTTTAAATGTGAACTGAATTGAATTCTTCCTTCATCCCAATTTGAAAGTTTCAAAGTGGACTTTTGCATTTCTCTCCCTAACATTCCTTCCATGTCTGAAAATGTGTATTCCACATGAAAAAGACCACGACTACATTTGAAAAGATTTAGCGAGGCTGGACATCAGGATGAGGCCTCTCCAGTAAACAAGATTGCCAAGGAAAAGTATAGGAAGAACTCCTACCAGGTTTATTACCATTTACTGAGGTGGCAAAAATTCTAGAATTGCTTCAGCGACAGTAGCTGCTTGTAAGGGCCACAATCACTCAATTGTGCAGAGAAATTCTCTCATACATGCTTTGTGTTCTGAATCAATAGCTGCTCTGTAGCCAAGGTTACTGTGACGCACCAGCAAAGCCCAGAAGAATCAAAATCCCAGAACTGAAGTTGACAGAAACTAGGTAGGCTCTTAATACATAAATTGCATTAGCCAATATCTAGCTCCAGTGGTGGTTATTTATTTTCCATAATAAAAACCTTAACATATTTCTAGCGCAGGGGTTCTCACACTTTCTACACCCCAGGGTCCCCTTGTGGTGGCAGATGGAGGCAGAGCGTGGCATAATCAGTTGGCAATTACTGGTACCATTTTCTATTGATATCAAATACGTCTTTGGTAAATACTAAATTCATTTTTACAGCATTTTCCTTGTGACAAGGAGTTCCATGGTTCAGTTTTCCTCAAGCTAAGTCCAGACATTTGCTGTGTAGGTAATGTGACTCAGCCTCCCTGTGTTCGGCAGAATTTGCTTGGTTGCTTGCTCTGGTTACATTCACATGACCGTTTGTTCTGTAACTATTAAGTTCTGCATTACATATGAGCTTTCACATGACATAAATACCATTTCTGGAACTGTAGTGAAATATTGTACAGGTTTATTTGCTTCCAGAGAAAAAAAATCCATTTGCAAATAATGTAGAGATGAGTACTAAACTCCTTGCACTATAGTTCCTCTATATTCCGCTGTAGTTCTGGAAATAGCTTCTACATCTTGTGAAAGCTCCAATACAATGTGGAACTTAACAATTGGGGAAACCTTGGGAAAATAGAATAAACTGCAATGTTAATGCAGCCAAAGTCTCTTGGCCACCTTCCCTTAGTAGGCAAGAGGCCAATGCTGGTTCTGGTCCAACCAAAAGATAGTGAGCTGCAGCTAGGGGTCAGGGCAGGCAACTGAGAAGGCGCAATGACCAGCCTGTGGCACTGAAGCCCACCAGAAAGTGACCCACTGCCCATTGAGGAACAAGTCCACATATTCTCTTCCAGCTCTCAAGATCAGGAGCCCTGAGAAAATATTTCATTGTATAGAGTCATGTTGCTCCACCCACTGTCTGCATGTTTAGTGTATATGCAGATAACATAGAATGCATAAACAGGGCTGTTCTTTGCCACTTCTTCCATTTTAGTCCAGTGAGGGGGGCAGGATAATGCAGTGCTCCGATATTGCGGCAGGGGGTAGCTCCCTAAACCTTTTGTCCTGCCTTAGCTACCGTTTTTAGAAAACTGGGGGAGCATGATTTGGCTAAAATTGGCACGAGTCAGAGGGTGATGCTTACTGAGCACTGGGGAAGTGGAGACTGGATTAAGGATAATTATGTACATAGCTGAGTCCATTAGCTTTGTATATCATAGCTGAATATGTCAACTGACTTCATTGAAATGTACAGTACACTCGGTTCTCTGGAAATCATTTGCTAGGTGAGCGTTCGCATAAAGAGGCAACAATTCCTATTCACATAACAAGTCAATAATTTCCATTGATTCCTATGGGGAAATTGTTAATGTGTTCCTGAACATGTAATCTGGGTTGTGTATCTGCAGTGCATGTAGAGAGGTTTGGGTACTAATTTGTTGTGTTCAGATAAATGAATTTTTGCATAGCAAGCGTTCATAAAGTGGGACTTGCATGTATTAAAGAATCATCCTTATTGTTTGATTTATAATACCTTTTTAATACATGCAAATCATCATTTGATGTTGCAGCCATCCAGAGATAAGCATATTTGAGTGATTCAAGTCCAGCTTTTTATACAGCTTCAAATAATGTAATGTAGTCCCAGTTAAATTTGTATAGGATTACAGACTTCAGCACATACTATCTTTTCCTTTAAAGCTTTTCTCAGAAGTCATTTTATCTGCAAAGGCTTTTTGCATAGGCCCTTACTCCCCCACCCCCACCCCACCCCACCCAACTGAAACAAAAGCCAACTCTGTGAAACAAATTAGATAACAAAGCACAAATATAGTTTTCTCCCAACAGATCATGTTTTCACTGCTGGCACAGGGAGGAGCGAGGGAGCTATTGGGTGACGCAGGTGGGTTGATTTAACTGGCAATTAACGAGGTAGGTATTTGTGTTTGAGTGAGGAATAATTTCTGCTCCACAATGACAAGTTTATTGTCATAAACCATCTGCACCTAATTGCATATGATGGAACTTGGGAAAATAAGAAGCTGCCTTATACTGAATCAGACCATTGGTACATTTAGCTCAGTATTGCTTAACACAACTCTCCAGAGTTTCAGGCAAGAATCCTCCCCAGCCCTGCTTGGAAATAGAGTAAACTTCTGGAATTAAAGCATGAGCAATGGTGACTGGTGAACATTGCGACTGATAGGGCAGAAAGAAGGGAGCTCAACAGTAGGGGGCGCCAAAGCCAATGGCAGGCAGAGAAAACTAATTACAGTTTTGTCCTGGAAAATTATGGTAGCCAGCCCTTACAGATGAAGAGATAAGTTGCAGCTCTTCCATCCCCGGCCTAGCATTTTTTGAGGTGCTCCTCATTGTTTTTCCTTCGCTTGCCAAGATTTGTTGTAAGGACCAATCTTCGCAATGAGCACAGCATGTGCCAGATTTCAGACTGCTGGTAAGAGAAATCATGTAGTTAAATGCTCATCCATATAAATCTATAGAAAAGTAGATTTCCTGGGGAAGCACAGTACCATAGCCAAACATAGCAGCAACAGTTGCCTTGTTGCTGAAGGCCTATAAGTTTCCCATCCCCATCAACTACACTAAGTACATATGACACCAGGTGGGAGGCAGGTAGGAGTGGTTTAGCGGGGAAATAGCATTGTGGGCTAATTAGTGCCCCCTTAATTAGGCTGATGGGCCAGAGGTTTCCCATCCTGAACCCCCCACCCTGAGCAGATTTTCAGGGGGCTTCAGTGGTAACTCTGCTCACAGGAACTCAAGCCATTGTAAATACTTATCGTTCATTATGGCTTGGGTTGTTGTTGTTTTCATTCTAGAAAAGAAACCTAAAGAGATCAAAAACACAAACCTAATTCAGTCTATAGTCTTCTACTGAGCTCAGATGAAACGTAGTAGGGCTTTAACCTCATTAGGTCATTTGACCAAGCATTACTGTGAGCAATTGCTCCCAAAGCTGAAGAGCAATGGAAAATCTGTTATTTCAGCTGTGATAAATAGGAAATGGGAAGTGAGAAGGCTGCTATATGGAGCCATTTTATATCATCTCTTATCTTTGTGGTCAGGTCTAGGTCTCATCTCCTTGTTTTTCTTTTTCTTTTTCCTGTTGATGAGAATGGCAAAGGAACACTGGAGCAGCTTTCTGTCATTTATTGATACTGAGTGTTCAGTTTATTGCCTTCACCGTGCATTGTGATATCTTCAGAAACTATATTTATCTCCAACTTCCTCATCTCCACAGAAGCGACAACTTCCTCATTTCAGCAACTGTGTGGTTAAAAGCAGAACTTCCTTATTGCTGCCCTTGAAATGACAGTTGCCTGTGCTGCGATTTCCAACAGAAAATCAGATTTTGAGGCCCATTTTAGTTTTAAACACACACACACCAAAAAACACTGAATCATTGAGTTCCTAAGTAAGGAAATAGAAATGGTTTGGATTAGAGCATGTTGCTCCACAGAGAGATGGAAATGGGAAGAGCAGAAGCAAGAAGAGGAAGGGTGGTAGAGACATGGAGAGGAGAAACAGCTGGATAGATGATGATGAAGAAAATTCCTGGACATTACTGCCTTCTCCCTTAATATTCAAATCCTTCTTCAGATAGGCAGGTGGTGGTGGTGAAGAAGAAGAAGAAGAAGAAGAAGAAGAAGAAGAAGAAGAAGAAGAAGAAGAAGAAGAAGAAGAAGAGGAGGAGGAGGAGGAGTTTGGATTTGATATCCCGCTTTATCACTGCCCAAAGGAGTCTCAAAGCGGCTAACAATCTCCTTTCCCTTCCTCCCCCACAACAAACACTCTGTGAGGTGAGTGGGGCTGAGAGACTTCAAAGAAGTGTGACTAGCCCAATGTCACCCAGCAGCTGCATGAGTCTACCGCTCTTAACCACTACACCACACTGGCTCCCAGTGAGCTGTCATTGAGGAAGAGCTATAGCTCAGTGGTAGATCATCTGCTTTGCATGCAGAAGGTTCCAGGTTCAATCCCTGGCATCTCCAGGTAAGCCTGGGAAAGACCCCTGTCTGAAGCCTTGGAGAGCTGCTGCCAGTCAGGGTAGACAACACAGAGCTAGATGGACCAGTGGTGCAACTCAGCATATGGTAGCTCCCTACATGATAGGGTTGCCATATGTCCTCTTTTTCCAGGACATATCCTCTTTTTCATGGGTATGTAAAATGAAAGTCATCACAGTGAAAAGTAGAAGTCAGCAAATGTGTCCTCTTTTTGCTCTTCAAAATATGGCAACCATATGGTAACCCTAATGGGAATCCCCTCTTTATTGCAAGGCTGTGTTTCAAAGCTGTCAAGACTGGGGCAGGAGAAAGTCCTCAGAATGCAGGGACTTTCTTCAAGGATGAAGCAAATATTCTTTATCAGGCTATGGCTATCTTGTCCCTATTGCTCAGCGTTTTCCTGACCCAGGGCAGAAATTGATCAGGGATTCTACAGGGAATCATTTCATAAAAGAAGGATGCGGAAACCTTAAAAAAAAAAAAAAGCCTGAGAACCATATCCACTTATGGAAAGCCTTCTAAGAGTCACATGCCAGTGTGTGGTGGGTGAGCAGAGGCAAAAGTGAAACTTAATTTTTACTTTTGTACTGTCAGGGTTGGTCCACCCATGAGGTACCGGTAGTTTGAGGCAGCCACCTTAGGCAGAGAAACAGAGTCAGTTTCCAGCAAGATCTTACTGAAATTGAGTGAGATTTCATGGAACACACCTGATTTCATCAGATTTTGGTGCGATCTCATGAGATTTTGCCAGAAACCACCATTGCCATTGCTGCTTTGCAAGTGTTGCTGTGCAATCCAGATAAGGGTGGCTTCAGCGGAGACGGCAGGGTAGCACTTTACCATTTCACCTCAGGCAACAAAACAGGATGTGCTACCCTTGTGTACAGTAGATTTGTTTCTGCACATAGCCTTCACCATCCTCCATTCAGACAAGCAAGAGGTGTGATCAGAGTTCCAAGACACATCCCAGCCAGAATCAGGGGCAGGAAGGGGCGTGGCCTGGAGAGAGGGGGTGGGACCTAGGGGAGGGTTCCGAGGGCCATATAGGGAGGCCTGAGGGGCCGCATTCTGCGTGAGAGTTTCCATTCCTGCCATAAAGGCTCTCAGTACCAATGGGTAAGGGATGAATCTAAGCTGTGTTGGAGGAACATTGTTATGTGTTATAATAGACTTTTTGGTGTTCAGGGACAGAAGCAGTGATACCAGAAAAATATTTAAAGCAGGTTTGATTTTATTGGTGTGTTTTCTCCTGCCTTTAAAAACATGGTCTTTTTGTACTTTGCATTTTATTGAACAGCATTTAATGAAAAGGTGAGTTTGTTTGTTTTTGAAATTTAACAAATAAAATAAATGAGATGGCAGTTACTGGGGGGGGAGCCTTGGCTACTCTTTCTTGAACTTTCACAAGAGTTTGTTTTCCTTGGTCTCTCTCTCTGTCCTTGTTGCACTGTGTTTTAGGACCAGATGAAAGAAACTTCAGGCAGCACAATTTCAAAGTACAACTTCAGGCAGCACAATTTCACATCCTCCCTAGGTTACATTACCAATGCCTCTTTTATCTTTGTAAGGTACGCAATTATCCATCAAAAATAGTTGAGTTTTACCATAGGCCCCTGAAAGCTATTTTCACCTTCTGTTTTACCTCAATTATTATTATTTTCCTGTAAGAGCAGGCTTGCTGCATAATAAATCCCATAATTTTAGGTGTTTCTGGGATGTAATTTCTAGGCCTGGGATATTCTCCATGGAGCCACTAGATGGTACAATTCAGCTAATTATGTCTGCAACACTTTTTTTAAAAAAAAACCAACCAAAACCCCATGCAAGTTTTTATGAAAGCAGAAAGCAGGAAGCAGGAGGAGGAGGAGGAGGAGGAGGAGGAGGAGGAGGAGGAGGAGGAAGGGTGGGATATAAATTCAGTAAGTAAATACCACCCCCCCAATCATTTTTGTTTTGTAGAAATATATTTTTTCTCTTTATTAATAAGCTCTAACACCTTTGCAGTAATGCAGAATGCAGAAAATGTCCATGTTCTTCATTGTCCTTCTAAAAAATCCCCCCATTGTTTATATAGCCACAAACAAAGGACCTCTGGAAAATAGCACATGTAAACCTAATTAGGTAACTGAGCCTAATGGCTTCCTCTAAATTTGCTCTGACTTTCTTGAAGCCTGCCCATATCTGAATTTGCTGTTGTTTGTTGTTAAATGCATTCTATTTTGAGGTCTGCAGCAAATGTAACAAATATAAATAATCTTACTCGTGTCTGTTTACAATCAATATCCTGGTTGGGCAGAAATGCTTCCAACAATAGAATGGGGGAGGAATGCCCATAAGTGACCTATTAAAATGTGACATTTGTCCTGTTTTAATGGGAACTACAGGTGCCAAGCTTTGGGTCAATGCAGAGACTGTGCTCTGGGGCATACAGATTTTTCTTATTTATTATAAAATAACTTTGAGCCAAAATCTTAACAAGGGAGTTTATGTTCACATTACCATTTACTCCAGATCCATTGCGCTTCCACTGATAATTTTTGAAGCCTTATTCGCAATCTATACTGATCCTGTAGTTTCTTGACAAATACTGCTGTTTGATGCATTTTCCCCCTCCAGCCAGCTTCAATCCAACTAGAAAACCTAGGCTGCTTTCATTTCATACTTAAGATTAGTGTGAACATTTGAGACTGCTGGAGCATATGTTCAGATGAGCACACATGCGCAGATAACAGCTCCATGAATCGGAGCACTGCGGGGGAGCCAACCTCACCCCAACTGAATCTATCCATTCCTTAAAATCTTCTGCATAGGCTCTCCTTCAGGCCAGGCCAGCCCAGCCCAAGACTTTTCACTGCTTGAGGCAAATGACAAAATGGTGCCCCCTCATTCCACGTACAGAAGCCAACCAGATAGGCAGTTCAATCTTGCTCCGATATTTGCAACAGGACAGCATGCACTGCTCTTACACAGCTAAGGGCAGCAGACCGGCCTAGGGGGTGTGGGGCAGGTAATACTACTCAACCAGCTGTGCCCCAGAACACTTCACTGCCCCACTCAGCTCCCTCTGTCCTTTGGCACCTTCTGCTTGAGTCAGCCAGATTACTCTGCCTACCTAATGCTAAGGCCAGCCCTGTCTCTCCCATCAGTAGCTGAGGCTCTGATGCTGGGGAGATCGTTTTCTCTGGCCACACCAAGGTCATGGAACACCCTATCAATGGAGGTCCATGTTGTCCCCTTCTCCCACCCAGCCTGCCCCCGTGATCTTTTGCTGTTTGGCAAGGACCTTCATTTTCCTTGAAGTGATTGGCCTTCTGGGTTGCAATAATTCTATTGAACTGGTTCTTGTTTTATGCACTAACACCCCTCCCCCCACACACACCCTTTTAATTTAGAATGTTGACTTTATTCTTGATATTATGACCCTGTTTTAAAAGATGCAGTGAGCTCCTTCTGGCCATCCCCTTGAGCACTGAAAAAAACAGAAGAGTGGGAATGAATGCTTTTAAATAAAAAGTAAATAAATAAACTCGGGAGACAGTCGATGCGAAAACATTCTGCAGTATCTTGATATAAAATGAGTGCCTGGGAAATTAATTCTGAAAGCTTTTTAACACAAACAAACAAACAAATGAATAAATGGAAGCATTTGTCACCTCTGTAGCTCATTAGTTCGATTACATTTTCTATCTGCATTGCAAAATTCTGCTGCGGCAGTTGGAAAATGAACTCAGGTTTGCAGGATCTCAGTGGAGGAGCCCTGGATGGCTTCCTGATTTCCCCCTAGAATCCCAGTTCCTCTTTCTCCAGTAAAAAATGTCAGCAGTAGCATTACTGCAGTAATCTGGTAGTGGGGGAAAAAAGGCTGGTAGTAATCCATCTCCTGAGAGACTGCAGCAAATCCCTGGAGGAAGCCTGCAGTGCGACTTCACGCTCAGCCTCTCCATTCTTAATGAAGCTACTACAAACCTTCGTCTTCTAGCTGGCTCCAAGCCCATATGCCAAGGATCTATAAGTTATGGTGTGTGTGTGTGTGTGTGTGTGTGTGTGTGTGTGTGTGTGTGTGTAATCTTGCTTTCCTGCCAACTTAAAAAAAGAAACACTAATTGGCTGTGGGAAGGTTTTGAAAGAAAACTAAAAGGAGGAAGTGATATGTAATGACAAAGCATAAGGGTCAAGGTTAAAATTTACGGGGTCTAGCTCTGATTCAGCAACAACAGCATTGGGCCTTGCTAACTTGGGTTGATGAGAGTTGGAGTCCAATAACATCTGTAGGGCCACAGGTTCCCCACTGCTGATTTAGAATAATTGGTCATGGGGGGAGGGGAGATACTTGTTCCTTGTTAGTTTTCAAGCAGCAGTTGGAGAAGGCAAGAGAGAAAAAGACAAGCAGGAACTTTCTTAGATTTCTCCAATCCGTTCCTGCCCCTTCTGTTTGACACTTGAATGCTGAACTGGAAGCAGAGTGGACTCCTCCTTCCTGTGGCAAATATCAGTTTTGTGCGAGAATAATTTGCAACAGGACAGTGGCACACAACAAAAGAGATTTTAAAAAACCCTCCCTATGCATCTCAGTCCCAATCCTGCCCCCCACCCTATGCAGCTGACATTTAAACAATAAAAGTACACATGTTACTGGATTTTTCCATGTATAAGACTAGGTTTCCCCCTAAAAAATAATGTGAATAATTAGGGGGGTCCTATACACAGATATATCTCCCCCATTTTCTTAAATCTGAGCCCCCCCAAAATAGGGGGCGTCTTATGCGGTACATGGGGGCGTCTTATAGACTTAAAAATACAGTAATTTCTTGTATGCATTTGACATCATATGAAGTTCGGTCCAGAATTGGTGCCTTGTTTTATTTATTATTGCATTCATATCCTGCCTCAAGGAATCCAAGGTGGCATGCATAGTTCTTCTAACCATTTTATCCTAACAGCAGCCCTATGAAGTAGGTTAGGTTGAGAGACAGTGGATTGTATCCAGAGTTTTGCCCAGAGTCAACCCACAGACTAGTGACTAGCCCCTAGTTACTAGTCCCAGGTGAGCTACACAGCAGAGTGGGGATCTGAACCCTGGTCTCCCAGGTCCCAGTCCAACATTCAGTTTTGTGAAAGCCAAATTTTATGAGGGCCCATAACAGGCTCCTGCCATACAGTCCACTGTGGCCTAATCCAATTCTCTAGAAATGATGCTGATATTGACAGATTCTCTCACTGTGCACCAGTCACACTGCTGGTCCAAAACCTAACATGAATTGCAAGATCTCTTGGAACAGGTGAGATGTTGTCCATCATAATTCAGCACTGTGTGCATATGTGGTTTCTTGTTATTGTGGCAACAAACCCGGTGCAGTGGAGATTATTGCCTAATCCCGTTTTGCCAGTTGTGACAAGATGACAACTAGTTTTTGTGTACAGAAATATCTTTGTGGGTAAAACTTGCCCGCTCACTACCAGATGTCCCCACTATCTGTGGGAAAAACTGGACGAGACTTCCCATGTCTGGAGAGAGACTACTCAACCTGATTTTCTACATTAGACCCAGAGGCATAAAAATTCCTTGTGGGCTATAATTTAGGCCTCCAGAGTGACTAGAGAAAAAAATTACCACCTCTGTCACAATGGCTATGATTCAAGCTATCCATTGCATTCATCACATTGTGTTTTCTTTCTTTCCTCAGCCTTTTTTTTGGGGGGGGGTGACCTTTTGAACTATTTTTAAGGAAAACCAGCAAAAACCACAGTGCTGACATGGGTTGCCATACATCCAGATTTTCCCAGGCATTTTACCGATTTTTGCCTGGACACTGCTGTTCTGGAAATTCTGGATGTATGGCAACCCTACCATGTGCACAGTTGTGTATATTAAGGCTATGTACATATTAGTTTCTGAAAATACAGTTATTTCCCCTCTGCATTTCAAGCCACATTTGCACTTGCACCAGAGAGGGGGCAGAAATATCTTCACGTGCTGCACATTACTCAGTTTGTTTCTTCATGCTTGAACCATCCCACCTTCCCAACTCCTATTCAATGAAGTGGTCATCTGTGTGTATGCAGTGACTGTCTGAACTGTACACAGCTCAGCTCAACTACGGCATGTATTTCCATATTGGGGGGGGGGGCAGAGCTGGTTTGAGGGACAATGCATCAAGCAGAAGTATTTCTCAAGAAACTACAGAGGACCTACGGACTGTCATGTTTGCTTGGGAGTACACTGGAGCAAGAGTAAACCATAATGTGTACACGGTCTGATAGACCGGGGTGGCCAAACTTGCTCCACAGCACTTCAGCTGTGTTTCTCAGGCTATTCAATAAAAACTTCCCCTTTCTCTAGCCTACATGATCATTCAACTGCACAATATTAATGAACTGGGAAAGAAATGAATGGGGAGCGGAGCTGATGACAGTAAAGCAGTCAACAGTCTTGGTTCCATTGAGAGATAATGGATGAAATATAAACAGGTAACTTGTACCGTGTTTCTCCGAAAATAAGACACCGCCTTATATTTATTTTTCCTAAAAAAAAACCCCACTATAGCTTATTTTCAGGGGATGTCTTATTTTTTTTCCCCTCCTCCTGCCGCGGCCAGCATTGCTGCTACGCCTATCACTATGTCTTATTTTCGGGGTATGGCTTATATTCCTTGAATGCTTAAAAATCCTGCTACGGCTTATTTTATGGCTATGTCTTATTTTCGGAGAAACAGGGTATCTGTATTATTATTATTACTAGTGTCATTCAGCCTGTTAAGTAAACGGGCGCTAGCTGGGTGGGAACGGAGGGGAAGCCCTGGGACCGCGCAGAAATCACCTCCGTCGCCACCTCCACTGGCGGGGATGTGCACTGAGGGCCCCAGGCTCCCCCTGGGTGGTTTGCTGTGGCTGCAGGCGGGCAGTTTGTGTGTGTGTGTGAGTGTGTGTGTGTGTGTGTGAGAGAGAGAGAGAGAGAGAGAGAGAGAGAGAAGCGAGTGGGGCTTCTCTGGGAAGGATTGAAGGAAAGAAGGAAGGAAGGAAGGAAGGAAGGAAGGAAGGAAGGAGGGAGCAGGAGGTAGAGAGGAAGGAAAGAGGGGAGAGAAAGAAGTGTAGGAAGGGAATAAAGAAGGAAAGAAAAAGAAAGAGGGAGAGAAGACAGAAAGGGAGAAAGAAGGAAAGAAGTAGAGGGAAAGAAAGAATAAGAATGAGGGAGAGGAAGAAAGCTGGGAAGGACAGAAGGAAAGAAGGAAGGAAGAAAAGAGGGAGCAGGAGGGAGAGAGGGAGGAAAGAGGGGAGAGAAATCAGAGTAGGAAAGAAGGAAGGGAATAAAGAAGGAAAGAAAAAGAAAAGAGGGAGAGAAGAGAGAAAGGGAGAAAGAAGGAAGGAAGTAGAGGGAAAGAAAGAATAAGAATGAGGGATAGGAAGAAAGCTGGAAAGGAAGGAAGGAAGGAAGAAAGAGAAAAGAGGGAGCCGGAAGAGAGAGGAAGGAAAGAGGGGAGAGAAAGAAGAGTACGCAAGAAGGAGGAGGAGGAGCCGAGGCAGGAGGAGGAGGAGGAGCCGCGGCAGGAGGAAGAGGAGGAGGCTTGCCGAATCGGCGGCAAGGAGCCGCGGCAGGAGGAGGAGGCTGGCCGCGGCAAGAGGAGGAGGCTTGCCGGATCGGTGGCAAGGAGCCGTGGCAGGAGGAAGAGGAGGAGGCTTGCCGGATCGAGCCTCTGGGACGCAGCAGTGCTCTGTAGCACTTTGAATCCTGCCGTGGCTCGGGGCGCTGCACGTGGCGCTGCTGGGTGCTTTGTCGGTGTTTCAGCAGCAGCAGCAGCCGTTTCCAGGCGCCGAACCACGGCAGGAGGAGGAGGATCCAAAGTGCTACAGAGCACTGCTGCATCCCAGAGGCTCGGGACTCTTTGCGCGGCGCTGTCGGGCGCCGACCCGGCAAGCCTCCTCCTCTGCCTCTCCCCTTTCTCCCGCTCTCATGTTTGTTTTAAAAGGCCGGGGCGCCTCACCTCATGCCGGCCCCTTGCCGCGCCGCATTTCCCCTCAGCTCGCCGAGGCCCAGCCTCCCCCGCCCAAGCACCGGCCTCGAGTAGCGCGCTCCGCCCTGTTTCCTGTCAGCACCCGCCGGCTCCACCATGACGTGACGGTTGGTCAGCCGCGTGTGGCGATGCCCGCTTGCTGCTGCTCACGGGGGGGGGGGCTGTGTCCGCGTCCAATCCCTGTGTCCCTGGGCCACATGCACAGTAACCCAGGGACACACGGGACAACTGGACGCAGAGACACTTGGACTTTATTATATAGGATTATTATTTTTATTATTATTATTAGTAGTAGTAGTAGTAGTAGTAAGAGTAGTATTAGTATTAGTATTACTCACCCTTCACCAGCAGGTTCCAGAACAGGTTACAACAATTTAAAATTCAGTACAATCATACCTTGGATCTCGAACGCCTTGGCTCCCAAACAAATCGGCTCCCGAACGATCGAAACCCGGAAGTGAGTATTCCGGTTTTTGAGCAATTTTCAGAAGCCAAACGTCCAGCATGGCTTCCACGGATTCCAATTGGCTGCAGGAGCTTTTTGCAGCCAATCAGAAGCCACGCTTTGGTTTCCAAACATTTTGGAAGTCGAACCGACTTCCGGAACGGATTCCGTTCAACTTCCAAGGTACGACTGTATTCAAAACAATTAAATCAAATTACAGTCACAGGAATAGGGCGGGTCCTAAAAATGCACGTCTCAGACTTCAGAAGGTAAATTGGTACACTCCTATACGTTCTTGTAGTCAAGCGACCTCTGACATGCTTCCTTTGAGAAATGGTACATGATCCTTCACGAGTTATACTAAAACACTTAAAATGTGAGCTGTACATTGCTCACCACTTGCCAGTAATTCCAGCAACTTCTCAAGGGAAGTCCAGATGAGGAAATGGTTGACTCTGCTATGGATGCTCACCTTCCTGCAGCATCAAAAGATTTATAGCATTGCTCTTTTGCCAAATAACTGCTATAAGACTCAGGAAAGGGGAACAGCTATGATTTCCCTTTATAGTCATCTTCAGGACCTGAACTGAGCCTGTGCCCTTCAAAATGAAACCAAGCCTTCTGACTACCAACTCATGCCTGCCCCCAAGGGTCTCTTGTTGCCACACTGCAGTAATTTAACCAATTAATTCATAAGACATTAGAGAGCATAATTACAGTGCTTTCATTTGGCCCTGCAACATTTATTGATGCTCAATTTATGCATGTTACTGTACTTAATAAGATGCTCCATTTAGCTAGTTTTAAATTGGTTTTAGACCGGTTTTAGCTTGTTTAGTAGATTTTATTATGCTGGTCTGATCAAGTTCCTTGCTATGACTACTCCTATGATCTTTATGAGTTTTGTAATATATTTGCTATTATGTAATAGTTTTGTAGTTAGTTTCTGATACAGTACTTTAATGCTATATGGAAGCTGCCTGGGGAAGGTAGCCGCCCTAAGAAGCGGTGTATAAATCTTTTAAAATGAATAAGAAATAATAATAAATGAATAGGAGAGAGTTTGATCCAGCATCAGATGTAGCTTACTCATAAAACAGTTGAGTTTCTTTATGTTAGTATGCATTGAATTACATACCACTTTATATATATATATTTCCTGCCTGTTGTAGCATTTGTAAAGCCCTGTGCTAGATGCCATATGATGTTAAATGGTACTTTTACAGACACATCACAGACCAACTGAGTGAAGCTCATCGACCACCAACAGTCCACAGACCACAGTTTGGGTCCCCCTGCCCTATGCCATGATTTTGATCTGGCTTTTGTTCATGGATCTCAATGTTACAGTAAAAAAATGAATCTATCAAGCCCAAAGTCTGTCCAACCTCTTGTGTGAATGACCACCCTTAGGTTAGGTTGAGCGCCAAACCATATGGCACACTGCAAGTGCCATCTATATAGCCAGATGGCTCCTGGTTCAATATAATGTGTCCACCGAAGAAAGCATTTCATTGCAAGAAAAGGATCAAGTGTCTTGTCTTCTGCTGTTTAAGAGAGCTGGACCATAAAGAAGGCTGATCGCCAAAGAATTGATGCTTTTGAATTATGGTGCTGGAGGAGACTCTTGAGAGTCCCATGGACTGCAAGAAGATCAAACCTATCCATTCTTAAGGAAATCAGCCCTGAGTGCTCACTGGAAGGACAGATCGTGAAGCTGAGGCTCCAATACTTTGGCCACCTCATGAGAAGAGAAGAATCCTTGGAAAAGACCCTGATGTTGGGAAAGATTGAGGGCACTAGGGGACGACAGAGGACAAGATGGTTGGACAGTGTTCTCGAAGCTACGAACATGAGTTTGACCAAACTACGGGAGGCAGTGCAAGACAGGAGTGCCTGGCGTGCTATGGTCCATGGGGTCACGAAGAGTCGGACACGACTAAACGACTAAACAACAACACTGCTGCTGAGCTAATGGTAGAACAAAACTTTACTCTTGGTGCCAGCAGAAAGTAACAATAGCTTCTCCAGCCAGGCCACACCTTTGAATCGGCTCTCCAGGAGGTGGCCTCCTTGTGGCTGCTTCTCTTGAAGGGGTCACATGCCAGATATTTAGTTGATAATGCAAACATTAAACAGGGCAAGGAGTTCTTAAACACTTTCCTCTTCCAGTGACTCTTCCCCAAAACTCCCCACCAACACTGCTTCTGTCCCCACAGAGTTCTGGGCATGTGTTTGATACGTGGGGTGGGGTGGGGTAGCCATAGAAACTGTGTGAGAGTGAGGTTCTGGTGGACAGGAGCTGATGGGGAAAGACTGAACACCGCCTTCTCCTTTTCTGCTGCAGAAGAGAGAATTGTCAACTATTCCTGAGAGTAGTTTGCAACCGAAGTTCTTACTGTGATGAAGATTGGCCCTGAAGGTCTGGAAAATAGTGACTTGCTGAAAACCGTATGTTAAAATTCATGGCTGAAAGGGCATCTGAACCCAGATCTCACTAGCCCAAGCCCAGCACTCTGCCCAACATACAACACTGAGTGAGTATTTTAAAAAAAAGTTTGGAGGTTTCTCACCAAGAGGCAGTCCTAAGCTTTTGCAGTTTGCTTTCTTACAAAGCTGAGCAAGTAACCCAGGAGCAAAGTCCAGCCTCTCCTAGCTGGTGACTGCGAAAGAACCAGTAAGTTACAAGTGCCTAAGAGAAATATTGATTTTAAGCCAGTTCCAAATGACCTTCAAAATTTATGGTAAGGACAGAAGCTTCATTCTGTGCAACACAACACTGTAAACAGAACAAACCTGTTAATGTTTTCTTAAAAACGTCACATGGCTATTGGTAATGAGAGCTGTGCAAAGTTAGTTACTGCGGCAATTATCCCAAATGGAAGCCATTTCAAGGGCTGTCTTTCACATTTTCCATTTAAGTGATTGCATTTTTAATACTGTTAGTGGCAAACAAATGAGATTAGCATTCACTTGAAAAGAGACTAAGTCGTTGTCCTTTGCCAAGTGATGGAAAGATTAAAAGGTGACCTGTACAGGCACTACTAGCACTCCCTAGCTGGATATATTTTGAAGGAGCTCAACTTCTGGAAGAAGGCCCAGAGAGCTTTAGAAGTGATCCTTCACTCTCCCCTCTCTGCTCCCCTCTCTTAACCAGAAGTGCCATTGAGAATTGTACATGGACATTCCTTAGACACAGATCTCCTGTAGATCAGGTCACTTTGTTTAGGAACTACCCTATACTGTAGTAAGCCAGAGCCTCCAAATAAATATTCCTAAATTCCAGAAGAATAGGAAGGTACTGGTTTTGTAGGGTCTGTTCTCTGACGTTATGTGAGCCAATGGGCACCCATTAGGCATATCAGCACAGGAGTATTGCACCCTTCCAAAATGAGCACTTTAGCATCAAAGTGGAAGCAGTAGTACCTGATGCCCATTGGGGCTAGTAGGGAGGTAGGTAGGGAGACCAACAGTAGACCAAAGGCAGCCACAGCCAACTAACTCTAGTTTTGCCTCCATCATAACTGCTGAGTTCTACAAGGGCAACACTGAGACTAAAGAGGAGGAAGTTGGCAGGTGGGGGCTGGATGAGAGCAGACTGAGGCCAGTGGGGCAGTGCCCCATTTGCCCTTGTGGACCAGCCTTTACTGTCTGGAAGTTCAGGAATGTGTGCCCTCAAAAACCCTAGTCCCAGCTAAAGTTTTCAGATATCCATCTCTGTGTGGATTGCCCAACCTGCATTGGTCACATAGTTGTCAAAATGACCTTAGCCGCTATAGACTTGTTCACACACTACAAGCTGCCTCTACACACACACACACACACACACACACACACACACACACACAATATGTTGATTTGTACAGCTCAACTATGGTGTACCCTGAAACTCATTGAAGGTTGTAGGTCAATAACTGTACAAACAGACAGCACCACTATTTGTCTACACAGATAGCACACTCATTGAATGTAACATGTGAACACCTCTTACGTGAACTCTTGGGAGGAGTTAAGACAGCTGAACACAGGCACCATTCAGTTTGTGGTAACTGAGAGCACTCCACTGATTCATTAGCGATCTGAAGAAAATGTGTGCATGCTTATTGCAGAGGTGTCAAGTTATGGGATGATGCACTTTCGTTATAACATAGGAAGAACTGGTAGTTCGTGGCCCTTATGTATAAGAAACATGGATTCAGGGACAGGGATATAACTTTAACCGTAGCATTCATTCACAGTTCAGTTGGGTTGAATGAGCCATGCACATTGTGGTAGGGCCAACATAATCCCGTAAAGGGCCAATATATTTCCACAAGCATTCCAAGCAGTCTCTTAGTGTGATAGGGTTTGAGTGTGTTGAAACCCCCATCTCCTGAGTTTGCAGTCCAGATGAAATCCCTCCCCGGGGATCATGTGATGAGAGCAGGCCATTTCTCTCAACTCCCAACAGAGGTAGTTCTCTCTGTAGGCTGTAAGGGAGACAATGCTGGAAGCAATTTTGGATATCCACCGCTAGAAATAAGAAGAAGCACAAAGACGCAAAAGCTGGGCTATCACTCCTTGCCGGGATCTGCTTCTCCCCATACACTTCCCTTGCCCAGCCCCCACTGATGTTGTAGCCTCTATGCACAGATAGGATTCAGTTCCATCTCAGACAGGTGTATGCTTATTCTTGCCTCATGGTGGAGCTGTTTGTTGCTCAGCTTCTCATATTTAATACAGTCCGATTCAGAACATGGGTTTAAGAAGAGCATGGTATTTGAGTGAGGGAAGGGAGGAGTTTTGTTCCGGACTAGCCTAAACATGATGCAAACTGAGGCAACTGTCTCAGTTGGAAGGTGGGCTCTTGCTGTTCCTCCAAAGACCTCTGGCCATTTCCCTCTGTGGTAGTGTAGAGCTAAGTATGTTATCTGCACTCCCTAAACTACCCTATCATCAGTATTGGATTAAAATCCAGATGGCAGCCTGGTTGGCTCCTGTATGTGAAATGGGAACTGGGTGCCATCTGGTCCTTTGCCTCAGACCCTGGTTTCACTACCCATTTTAATAAAATGTCAGGTTTCATACTTTAATTATAAAAAAATCTTATGAAATGGGAATGGGGGGATCTCAACATGTAACAAGATCCCCCGCCCCCACTATGTTGATTCCCACAACACACAAAGCTTGGCCATTCAACACCAACATAATATTGTGAAATCACTTTCAATCGCAGGCTGATGCCTTTATTATATATTTAGGCACCAGGAGAAAATCTTTCTCTGTAACCAGGCCTAAAACAATATCCATACATGACATGTCTTACGTGCTGTCTCGTTACTTTTTGCTTGGCTGAATTTCAATTGGCTGAATTTCAAACTGAGGACGTGGGGAAAGTGTTTACATCCCTACCTGTCTGGCAGATTCCGGAAGGCGACACTGGGTACCTCCACTGCTTTCAAACTTCTCATAAATTTGCTGGGAATGTTTGTCCGAGGGTGCAGAGCTCAGAGTCATCCGTATGCTGGTGGGTGACACTCAATTATCTCTTTCTCTCTCCTTTTTCTCAAATCCCAGCGAGGCAGCAAAATTATAGCCTGGAATCAGTAATGGAATAGTTCATGGCCAATAAATTGAAGATCAAGCCAGAGGTGATGAAAATTGGTGGGATTCCATATATATATATATATATATATATATATATATATATATATATATATATATTAAAAATAGGTCAAATCTAGATGGGGTTCCATGTGTACTGAGGGACCAGTTTTTCTATGTGTTTCTCCTGGATCTGGTTTTGCTTCTTGTTTCCTACCTGGTAGCACATCTTTTCCACCTTTACCTAGCTATGCATTGTGCTCCATCTGCCTCCCCACTTTTAATTACTGGGGTCTGATGCATATAACCACACACAAACCATGCTATGGTAACCTCTAGATTAGATTACGGTAATGTGCTCTGTCTGGGAGATGCCTTTGAAGACTGTAGCAGCCATCAAAGGCAGTACCACACAGACTGCATTACTATAATCTAATCTAGAGGTCATTATAGCATGGATTATGTGTGATTACAGACATAAATTAATCCAAAACGCAGCCAGTATGTTAACTGGTTCGGGCTACAAGGAAACAGCAGTGACCAAATGATAAAACACAGCTTTCTCATTTGTTTTGGCTTTAACTGCTTTATTTTATTTTCATTTTTCATTTACTAGATCAAACATGATTGTAGCATCTCATTTTTATTTCCTAACTTTATTTTAGGGCCCAACTATTTGTGATATCATTAACATCTTTTAGCTCTTTGATGGATGGTTTTTCTGTGTCTGTTTTTGCCCAGGCTACTTGCTTCCTGTTGTAAACAATATGCACAGAGGCCCAGTTTGGATCAGGACCAAGGTGGGAGCAGAGGGGTTTAAGACTCCCACATGTCCTGGTCCCTATTAGGTTCCAAATTCCCCTATGTACTAGCTATTTATTTGTAAAACAACCACATAAGCTATAAATATGTGGATCACATCTCATATCACCCTTACCTGAGCCAGTTGGTAAGGCGCTCTTACCTGAGCCTCTCCCAGGTTAGCGAGCACAAGTCCTGGTAAGGATGAGTCAAGTGAGAGCAGTGGTGGGCTCAGTGCCACAAGAGAATGGCCAATTTCCTGAGCAACCAGGGCACAAATTTACTCCCATCCCTATGCATAGTTCTTCATTTCCTGTACCATCCGGGTGAAAAATGAATGGCTGGCATCCCGTTGCCTAACTGTGGTGCTCCCTATATCTTGATCATTTGTCTAAACCAGGGGTTGAGAATGTGGTGGCCCCCCCAGATGTTCCTGAACTTCAACTCCCAACAACCTTAGTCAGGATGATCAGGGATGATGGGAATTAATCCAGCAACATCTGGAGGACCAAGTCTAAACAAAGTCTAAACAAAGATCATTACAAAGGGAAAACTCATTCTCTTCCTTTGAAGAAGAAGAAGAAAAAACACCTTAAGAACTAAGGGCCGATCCTCTAACAACAACAAAGCACCTGAAGGATTTACAGATTTTAATATGCCATAATAAATATTATGGCATATTAATAAATATTTGTCAGTCTTTAATGTGCCACAAGACTCTTGGCTGTTGTTTATTAATACAACTAACATGATTACTCCTCTGGAAAGTGTATGTGCGCATGTGTGTCTCTGTGTGTACACGCACTACTCTCGATGAAGGTCATATGAGGAAAGCCTAGCACTGTAATTCCCTGCAGGGTTTTAGCATAGGAAGTGGCAGTGAAAGACTCTGCAAAAGTGGGGGAGGGAAAGGCATTACTGTTTCCATATTTAGAGGAGCTCGGAAGCATTTTGTTCTTGCAGTGATATGTAAATTATTCGAGTCTTAGCCTGTGGCTGTTATGTCACATGTAGGCGGCTATTTCTTAGCTGCGTAATTAAGCAGCTTGTGTGAGGTTTTCATTGCGTACACAGGATTCACAATGCAGATTATTTTGCTCTCTCTCTTCTGCTAGGGCTATGTTCCTCAACAAGATTTCCTTCAAACACTTAAGTTCCTACATCCTCTCCCGAACACGATGTTCATTGGCGTTGAAATCATAATGTATATTGGGCTGAAAGAGTACACGTAAAAGCACCAAATTTCTGGCACATGGTGGCCACAAGTGACACTCTGATTTGCAGCATCCTTGACTGAAAGGTTGGCCACTGCTGGCCTCATGTATTAATTTGTGCTTCAAAGAATTGACAACACTCCAACAGGGAACTCAGCTGGTGGGTGCCGACAGGATTGTAGCCAAAATGGGACCACTGACCAGGAGTGGGCTTGGGTCTTTCAAGTTTAAGTAGCGCCCCTCCCCTTTCCGTTCTGCTCTATTCAGTACATCACAGTTGTGACACCCCACAGCGCCCTCTAGGCTTGGTGCCCAGTGTGGTGGAACTGTTTGTGCTGCCCTGAATCCACATTTGCACTGACAAGCAACACCAACAAACTAAGCCACGGAGGAGGAGGAGGAGGAGGAGGAGGAGGAGGAGGAGGAGGAGGAGGAGGAGGAGGAGGAGGAGGAAAAAGAAGAAATAACCCAGTGAGGACTTAGCGTGCTTAAATGCCACAAATAATCTCAGGAGAGAAGAGGACCGTTGTGCTCACATCCTGCTTATGGGCTTCCCATAGGCACCCAGGAGATTTAGGACTGGATGGGCAACTGACTTGATCCAGTGGGCACTTCTTATCTTCTTAAATGGGCATGGCTGCCTGGGTAGAACATGGAACCAGAACGCTCTACAGTGCAACATTTTGTTGACTCTCCTATTTGTGTATCTCTCTTGTTGATATTGAGAGGAACCCTGTGCTTTACATGTGACATTATTTGCAATGCTTCCAGATTACTGTGTTTCAACCTACAATAAAAAGCAGAACTGTCTTTCATTGTGAAATGAGAGACCACCCACCCAGAAATTATCCTACATAACCTCAACGTAAGTGAATGGGAGCTGCACAAGAGCACTGTAATCTTTAAGGTTTAATTTGCTCAAACAGGAAGATTGTGTATTTAGAGAACATAATACCACAATAGCACAGACCTCATTGTAACTAAGGTCTTGCATCCAGCTATATGGGTGGTACACCTTTGGCTAATAACACACATATGGGTACATATCTCTATACCAGGTTCAGACATATTGCTGTGATTTGGTGAAATTCTGTTTATGTAAGCCGTAGGCCACCTCTCCATTCCTCCTTCAAAGTGTTTGAGCAGCGTTCATTCTGGCATATAATTTTTGAATAGCTCATCCCATCCCTGTGAGCTTTTGGTCTGGATTTTTGTAGCCATTAACTTGGTAGCTAAGTCAAAAATAGCTGGAAGGCCTTAGAAATGAGGCCGTTCGCTTTTGTTATAGCTTCTGCATTGTTATACAACATTCTAAACCATAGTGGATAAGTGTGACTAATGAACACTGTCATTTTAATAGGAGGTCCCATATAGATGCAGTATAGTTAGTGGTGACTATAGAACATAGAGATCTAATTACTTGTCCTCCCTCCCTCCAGCTTTCATCATGATCTCCTTTCACTGGCGAATGTTTTTTACCCTGGGACTCTCTATCATGCAATGATGAAGATGAAAATGATTTAATTTCTGTACTGCTCAAATATTTCTAAGCGGTGTACAGAAAACTGAAGCAACAACAAGCAACTTAAACAAAAATATTACAAAGCACGCAGTTACATATAGAAAGGTTATATTAATTCAAAGTTACTGATATACCTTATACATACATCAGTATCAACTCATTTTGCTTCTGACATATCCTCCCTCTCAGCCCAGATCTGGGTTCTCACTCAGGGTCCAAACAAACTCTTAGCTCACCCACAAATGTCTCACAACATGAAGAGTTCCTGGAAACTGTGGGCATCGCCCTAGTCTCTCACTCTAGACTTGCTATTTATGGGCAGGTGGCTGGTACTGCTCAAGCTGCTTGCAGCTGTGTCCCATTCAGCTGTATTCTCCCAGTTCCAGGTACAGCAGGTTTGTTGAGTTTCCCAGGTGGTCCACAGGATGGGGAAAGGGAGCCGCTCCACTCACACCTCTTTCTTCATACCTGTCCTCCCCTCTTCCTCCTTTGTAACACAGAGCTGGTCTGCCAACAGGCCTGGCACCTGAAGCCAGCTCCCCATAAAGGATGTCCTTGGAGATCCTGCCATCTTCCATTCTGTGGGCATGACCAAGCCAGCATAGACATCACTGAGACAGCAGTGCAAACATGCTGAGAATGTGGGCTGGGATCTTGTCCTGTCATGTGACGCCCAAACTCTTCCTGATGCAGTGCATGTGGAAAATGTTGAGATGTCGCCCTTGGCAGTTGTAAGTTGTCCACAACTCACTTCCATAAATCAGTGTGCTCGACACACAAACCTGGCAGACCTTCATTTTGGAATTGGACGTTAGCATCACATTCTCCCATATACCCTTTTGGAGAGGCAAGCCATTGCTCTAGCTGCCTTGCCAATATGCTTGTCCAGCTCAGCATCAATGGAGATGCTGCTGGTTATGGTGGAACCCGGGTAACTCTCAGGTGCATGTTATACATGTTGTAATCATGCCAAACAATTCGCTCCTTCCTAAATCATTCTCTGCCAGCAACATATTTTGACAGCAAATTTCACAGTCAACATAAACCTCACTATCAGAGGTATACTGTATATTTATAAAAGGTTGGACAGATCCTGTGGCATATGGCAGAAGCTAGGGCCTATTCTGTTGAATCACTTCCCTGAAGCCGATTCATCTGATCAGTGATCTAGAAGGCACCATCTGTAGAGGAAGCTCCTTGGGAGAGGCAAAGCTTTTCCTGTCTCCTAGGATCAGGAGCGGATGCAGGCATGCAGCTAACCTAGGGATGGAGGAATATGCCCATAAAGTCAGGAAATGTCAGGAAAATGGAATAAAGTGCTATCTGATTGCAGCCTCAGTTGGTCTGAGGTGAGCTTGAGCAGGTTTATTGTCTTAAATACAGTTTGCCTTGAAATTTAATTCAGCTATCAGTATGCACCCCTTTTGTTCACTGTCCTTTTAAAATGAAGCTCATTCATATGTTCTAAGGCTGATTGGAGACTAAAATGCTGATTGGCTTTTTCCACGGTGATTTTTTTCATTTTCATTAGGCAGCTCAGCAGACCTTACTGAAAGCCAAATGAGGATGGAGTGACACTTTCTCTTTGAATGTGTGCAGCACACATTGATGAACAAGTGCCATTTAACACAATGAGATTCACTTTGGGGTAAACATGCATAAGATGGGGCTGAGATTTGCTTTATAGTAAGCATGCTTAGGACGAAATGGATATATCACTGAAGAGAGGCACAGCAGCACTTACATGCTTTCCTGTTGAACCTATTATTTATCACCCTTCATCCATAGGCTTCAGGGCTGTTCACGCCATGAAATTACAATATTAAAAACCGACTTTGTAAATTTTGGTAAGCTCCTAATTAGAAGAGAGGCAGTGAGATGTGGTGAGTAGAGTGGCAAGTGAGGACCAGGATGACTTGAGTTCAAATCCCTGTTCATCTGTGAAGTTCACTGGGTGACCTTGGCCAGCTATTGCATGCTGCAGTCCTAATACACGTTACCTCAATGTGGCCTCCCACTGCCACCACCAAGTGGAAGCTTCCCTCCTTCAGGCTAATAGCAGCTCAAGGGAGGGTATTTTTTTAGGCTACAGCAAAGGGAAGGGAGGTAAAGAGTTAAGCCTCACATCGGTCATCATGGTCCCAGTTCTTCTCAGCACACCCTTTATGGGTGCTGTTATCAAAGGAAACACCCAGACAGTAAAAATGTATTAATGTACCCATGTAATGTCATTATTTTTGGTCCTTTGGCTCTGGAACGATGAGACAGATATCCCAAGCTGAGCAGTGATGCTATTGGTCATAGAGTCATAGAATCATGGAATTGTAGAGTTGGGAGGGACCCCAAGGGTCATCTAGTCCAACCCCCTGCAATGCAGGTATCTCAACTAAGGGATCCGTGGCAGCCTCTGCTTAAAAACCTCCAAGGAAGGAGAATTCACAACCTCCAGAGGGAGACCGTTCCACTGTCAAACAGCCCTGTCGAATCCTCTTTGAGGGTTAAGAGTCTGCTCAGTCTGCTTGGCCCAATCCAGTCTCCCATGTATCAGTGCTCAGCAAGTGATAATTTGCTATCCATTGTGTAGAGACCATGGTGGATTAGTAACCTCCCGTTGTTTTGTTTGCTTTTCAAATGTAGGGAAACATGGTCTGCCCAGCTTTCTGGTTTCCATCTTTGCTGATCCAGATGCAGACTAAATGGATTTCTACATGGGATATACTGTAGATTCTGTGTAGGGCAGATGAGTGTGCGATCAAATCCCACCAGATAATAAGGACCGTCTGGAGGTGCCTGTAAAATTCAATTAATTTATGTAACTGATGGAGCCCATCTACACCATGTATTTAAAGCACTTATTCCATTTTAACAGTCAGGTAGAATCCTGGGAACTGTAATTTCTTATAGGTGCTGGGAACTGTAGGTTCGTGTGGTTAGCACGCTTAACAAACCGCAGCTGCTAGAATTCTCCATGACACTTAACCTGATATAAGAGTGCTTTAAATGCATGGCGTGGCTGTGACCTTGGGGTAGTTTGAAAGCAGCATGTTTGAAATCACAAACTGAATTGGGTACGTGCCAAAGTAAATTGTCAAAATGTGATGTTATGGCTTTCCCTATTTCACAGTTGCATGGCGAGTCAGATGCTAGTCGTCCTGGTGCATCTGTGTTTATGGCTAAGTCTTTGCTGCTTCTCTTCTGTTACGGTGATGAAGTGCCTGATTTGACATTCACTTCCCCTAGAGGGATTTTGGCTCAGGGAACATCTTCCTTCAGCCAGGATGCCTCTGACAGTTCCCGCTGCTGCAGGATTTCCCTGTACAAAGGATGCTGCTGCTGCATCTGAAAGTCACTACTAAACCCCCCTCCTCCATGCTGGGTGCCTTAGAAAAAAAAGGAAATGACAGCAGCATAAGGATTAGTATAAAGAAGAAAACTGTGACCTTCCTAGGATAAAAGAAGCAACTATTTACCGGTAGCTAAACGAACCACCAAAAGCTAACAAGACTACTTCATACAGAATGTGCACACATACCTTGTTGTTGTACCAAAAAAAGTGGTCAATATGGAAGCATTCAATTCCTTATCCAAAGTTTCACTGCCAAAGTCTTGTTCAAACTATTCTTCCTTTTATGTCAGAGGCAGTAAGCCTCTGAATACCAATGACTGAGAATCACAAGTGGGAAGAGTACGCTTGCCCAGGTCATGCCTGTGGGTTCTCAATAGGCATCTGATTGGCCACTGTGGTCTGATCTGCAGGCTCTTCTTATTTACCCTCAACTCTGGCTGAATCTAGACATATATATACAAAAACACTGTGAAAATGCATTTTTTTTAAAAAAAGTTTTAAAATATATATTGAATTTCCCATTAGCTCACCACCGCCATCTAGTGTCACATTTATTTAATGCACTTAAAGGTAAAGGTAAAGGGGCCCCTGACCATCAGGTCCAGTCGTGTCTGACTCTGGGGTTGCGGCGCTCATCTCGCTCTATAGGCCGAGGGAACCAGCGTTTGTCCGCAGACAGCTTCCGGGTCATGTGGCCAGCATGACAAAGCTGCTTCTGGCGAACCAGAGCAGTGCACGGAAACGCCGTTTACCTTCCCGCTGGAGCGGTCTCTATTTATCTACTTGCACTTTGATGTGCTTTCGAACTGCTAGGTGGACAGGAGCTGGGACCGAGCAACGGGAGCTCACCCCATTGCAGGGATTCGAACCGCCGACGTTCTGATCAGCAAGCACTAGGCTCAGTGGTTTAACCCACAGCGCCACCTGGGTCCCATAATGCACTTAGGTAAAGGTAAAGGGACCTCTATCCATTAAGTCCAGTCGTGACCGACTCTGGGGTTGCGGCGCTCATCTCGCATTATTGGCCAAGGGAGCCGGCGTACAGCTTCCAGGTCATGTGGTCAGCATGACAAAGCCGCTTCTGGTGAACCAGAGCAGCGCACAGAAACGCCGTTTACCTTCCCGCTGTAGCGGTACCTATTTATCTACTTGCACTTTGAGGTGCTTTTGAACTGCTAGGTTGGCAGGAGCTGGGACCGAGCAACAGGAGCTCACCCCGTCACAGGGATTCGAACCGCCAACCTTCTGATCGACAAGCCCTAGGCTCAGTGGTTTAACCCACAGCGCCACCTGCGTCCCAACTTAGAACTCACTTAAAACCTTATACAGTGGTACCTCGGCTTCCGAATGTCTCTGTTGACGAACATTTTGGTTTATGGATGCCGTAAACCTGGAAGTAAATGCTTCAGTTTTTGAACACAGTTTTTGAACACAGTCAAACATGCCACGCGGCTTCCGCTGAGTGCATGATCCCGAGGCCTAGCGGTTGGCTGTTGAGTCCTCGGTTTTTGAACGTTTCAGAACCCAAACGGTCTTCCGGAATGGTTTACATCCGAAAACCGAGGTACCACTGTCTTTGCAGCTGTATAGCTGAGTCCTCTACCATGGTAGTTGGGCTGAGAGAAAGTGGTTAGCTCAAGGTGAACTTCATGGATGAGTGGGACTTAAACCAGATTTCCTAGGCAGTACCGTACTGAGTGGAGTGGGGAAGAACAAGTCCTGCTCCACTTGGCTTCTCCTTCAGCAAATTTTCAGCACCAGTGGAGATAATTGATACCACTCTGTTATTGTTTCTGTTAATCTTATTGAGAGCTTTTTACAGGAAAGTGATTAACACATTTAGATCAGCTAGGTAGGTAGGTAGGAAGGCAGGGAATGGGTGTGTGTATGTTGAATGATTACGGTATCTTAATTCATTTTGCCTGAAGGAGTTTTGATAAGCTCTAAAAATATAGACTTTGTAACTTTTGTGTTTTTTCTTTAAACTGGATGTGGAATAAATTCACAATAATTAAAGAAAGTACAGGGGAATACACCAGCTGACCTAGTTTAATAAAATCAATTGATTTACTTTAGTTCTCAGATGGATAGCAAAAAAAAAAAAAAAAAAAAAGCAAACAAACCTTGAGGGACATTTTTTTTTTAAAGTGCAAGCTAGAGGAATCCTTTTCATATCCACATTCCCTCTGGCTAGAAATACCCAAAGAGAGCAAAGTGTTATCTTTTTCACAGAACAGCTGACTTAAGAAGATTTTTCTTAGCAAAACTTGGGAGAAGTACAACTGTTTAGAAGACGCATGGGGCGCAGGAACACACACAACAGAACAATGTCCTGCTCCCAGTTTGTTAGTATTAATATGGCTATAGGCTCCTGCATTTGTGTACCGATTTAGTGAGTGTTCATTCTGATTTGCTTGCACAAAGCTTATGCACAGGTTAGATCATACCTGGTCTTTACTACCATAAGCATTCATTCTGATCTTTTTGCAGCAGTTATGTGGCAATGAGCCTTCATCCTGCATTGATCCTGATTTGTCTGCAGGCTGTTTATATGTCTTCCTACCGTATCAATCAATCATTTGTTCGTTCATTCACATTTTTAATGGATTTTGTTGTCACTTTACCATCTGGAAAATGATTGTTTCTTTTCTAAAGTGGACTTGTGCTAGGGCAAGAAAGCACTATGAAGGAGCTGGACTTTGTTGAAATGGATTGGGGGAGAGTGGAATGCCCTCTTTGAAGGAAATGTGGGTGCAACTCGAAACAGCAGCACTCTTTTTACAGGGCAAAATGCACTGCACTATTTTGTTACTATTGGTTCAAAATTGGGAAAGGAGTACGACAAGGTTGTATATTGTCTCCTTGCTTATTTAACTTATATGCAGAATTCATCATGCGAAAGGCTGGACTAGATGAATCCCAAACCGGAATTAAGATTGCCGGAAGAAATATCAACAACCTCAGATATGCAGATGACACAACCTTGATGGCAGAAAGCGAGGAGGAATTAAAGAACCTTTTAATGAGGGTGAAAGAGGAGAGCGCAAAATATGGTCTGAAGCTCAACATCAAAAAAACCAAGATCATGGCCACTGGTCCCATCACCTCCTGGCAAATAGAAGGGGAAGAAATGGAGGCAGTGAGGGATTTTACTTTCTTGGGCTCCTTGATCACTGCAGATGGTGACAGCAGTCACGAAATTAAAAGACGCCTGCTTCTTGGGAGAAAAGCAATGACAAACCTAGACAGCATCTTAAAAAGCAGAGACATCACCTTGCCGACAAAGGTCCGTATAGTTAAAGCTATGGTTTTCCCAGTAGTGATGTATGGAAGTGAGAGCTGGACCATAAAGAAGGCTGATCGCCGAAGAATTGATGCTTTTGAATTATGGTGCTGGAGGAGACTCTTGAGAGTCCCATGGACTGCAAGAAGATCAAACTTATCCATTCTTAAGGAAATCAGCCCTGAGTGCTCCCTGGAAGGACAGATCGTGAAGCTGAGGCTCCAATAATTTGGCCACCTCATGAGAAGAGAAGAATCCTTGGAAAAGACCCTGATGTTGGGAAAGATTGAGGGCACTAGGAGAAGGGGACGACAGAGGACAAGATGGTTGGACAGTGTTCTCGAAGCTACGAACATGAGTTTGACCAAACTGCGGAAGGCAGTGCAAGACAGGAGTGCCTGGCGTGCTATGGTCCATGGGGTCACGAAGAGTCGGACACGACTAAACGACTAAACAACAACAACAAATTTTGTTACTGGTGGTGACGATGATAATAACAATACAGTGTGCTTAAGCTGAATGACTGGATATTCTGTGGTTAGTAGGGGAAATTACGCAGCTATCTCAATGTGTGCATGACACAAGGCAAAATCTTAAGCCTCTGGCGAATCCGTATCAACCAGTGTTTTTAACCAGCAGTGTGTGTGTGTGTGTGCGCACACACACACACACACACACAGTGCATTCATATCATAAATATGTAGCATGTTGTTGTTGGATGAGCAGTATCAGGAGCAGACTTACTTATTCCAAGGCACCATGGCAGATAGTGACATTGCATTAGGCACAATACAGCTACTACTGTGAGCCCATACTGCACTTCTGCAGTACTAAGCACATACAGCAAAAGTGGAGGTCACTGTAATGCAAAACCCTTGAAGGACTAGCTGACTCACAGCATGCTTAAAATGCTTTGCCCTTGTTGGCCGTGGGATTCTGAGCTGCAAGGGCCCTGCAGTTCTGGATCAAAATGAAAAATAAAAGACACCCTAACTCTGACTTCTCTGTGCTGACATACAGCCTAGCCCTGATATCTTTGAGAAGCATTGGTGCCAAGACTTTGTAAAATAAACTAGCCATTGTTTTCCTTTCCGCATTGGCTTCTTTTGTTTTTAGCTTATTTTTCTGAGCAACCTCTTGATGGCTCCTTTAACTTGCAATGTTTTGCTGCTTACAGTCTTTTGTTGCTCTTGATGAGGACAGCACATGCCTTGTCGCAGAGGGAATAAATTCTCTGCAGATCACCTCAAATAAAAGGCTGCTCTTCCACTGTTTTTGTCACCCTGGAAACTTGGTGCTGTTAAAGTGCTTCAAAATACAACACATACACCTTCATGGAACTGGCAGCAATGTCAGAATGAAAGGCGCCAGCTTGTGAGGTCGATGGGGGTGGGGGCGGCATCGCATACATCATGTCCTGACATCATGCGCATGACATCAGGATGTCGGGAGGAGCCAGGGAGGAGCTGGATGCAGTGTCCACATGGCTCAATGGCCGGTGGCTCCACCTCTGCCTCCTCTTGGCCCCACCACTGGCAGAAGGCTGCTGCAACCCTCCTTCTCCTCCGCAGCAGCAGCAGCAGGAGGAAAAGCAGCTGCCACTGGAGTCATGCCGTGCTCAGCTCTGTGTTTTTGGGACATCAGGAGTGGGGGTCCGGCCCCCCATCCCTGAGTTAGGCACACCTGACCTTGGTTACAACCAGTGCTTTTGGGAGGGGGTACGCAGGGCTACGCATACGCCTAAACATTTTGTGAATCTAAGTTTGGCCTCATTGAGGGGCAGCATTTCAATACAGTGAGGCAGTGAGAGATTTTACTTTCTTGGGTTCCATGATCACTGCAGATGGTGACAGCAGTCACGAAATTAAAAGACGCCTGCTTCTTGGAAGAAAAGCAATGACAAACCTAGACAGCATCTTAAAAAGCAGAGACATCACCTTGCCAACAAAGGTCCGTATAGTTAAAGCTATGGTTTTCCCAGTAGTGATGTATGGAAGTGAGAGCTGGACCATAAAGAAGGCTGATCGCCGAAGAATTGATGCTTTTGCATTTGGTGCTGGAGGAGACTCTTGAGAGAACCATGGACTCAAGATCAAACCTATCCATCCTGAAGGAAATCAGCCCTGGAAGGCCAGATCCTGAAGCTGAGGCTCCAATACTTTGGCCACCTCATGAGAAGAGAAGACTCCCTGGAAAAGACCCTGATGTTGGGAAAGATTGAGGGCACTAGGAGAAGGGGACGACAGAGGACGAGATGGTTGGACAGTGTTCTCGAAGCTACGAACATGAGTCTAACCAAACTGTGGGAGGCAGTGGAAGACAGGAGTGCCTGGCGTGCTCTGGTCCATGGGGTCATGAAGAACAACTAAACAATTTCAATATGAGTAGGAAATTGAGAGTACCCCTAAACATTTTTTATAGAAAAAAAGCACTGGTTACAACTGCAGTTCTACTGCACATAACTTGCCCTTTTCTTCTGAACAACTATATGTGGACCAACAACAAATATCATCGGCACCCACTCCTTGCTTCCCTTGTTAAAAGAACATAATTCTTCCCTTAAAAAGAAATGTTATCTCTATTCCTTCCAGCTTGGTCTGTTCCATCGTTGACTGACTAGAGCTGGCCTCAGCTGGTACTGGATTCAGCAGAGCCGTTTTGCTCTTATTTGTTGATATCAGAGTCTCTGCTTCCAGTTGTCCAAGACGCAGTAATCGCCGACCTTCAATGTGACCGCCCAAGCCTGTAATTTATGTGGCAGTGCCTTCTCAACAGTTAACAGATTTTCTGCTTCTGTGTTTTCTGCCAGTACAGAAACACACCAGGGCAAATGCCATAATCTTTCTTTGGTTGTTCTTTGATCATCTGAGAGAGCTTAAATCAGGTCAGAGATGCTTCTAAGGCAAGGAAATAGATGGTTTCTCAATGGTATGGTTAGTGTGTGGCCAGTCAGGGATGCTTATCTTGCCCGAGGAAAGAAAGAGTACCTTAGGGGACTGTGTTAGTGGGAGAAACTCCCATTTAAATGTGAATCTATCTCTGTTTCATGCTCTGTCTTCAACTGACCACTCACCATTCAGGGTAATTCATGACTTGGAGGCCCCTGTGATAGCCCCAGGAATGACATGAGCTACCGTATGTGCTCTACATGGCCAAAGAAGAATTGCTACATTAGTGCAATTGCATGGCTTTATCACATAACAAACAGACGGAGAGCATGAGAATTTCTGTTGGAGGTGCTTTTAGTCAGGGATAGCCAAAGAGGTTCCCTCCAAATGTTGTGGACTACAATCCCCATCAGCTCTAACTAGCATGGCCCATGGTCAGGAATGATGGGACATCTGGAGGGCATGGTGATGGCTAACCCCTGCCTTCAGTATTTTAAATATCCTTGCATTCTGGTGTGCTGGCCCACAGGTATGGAAGAAGAGTGTTGAGAAGTTGCATCATTTCCCCCCTCCAGGCATAGGGATGGTAGTGTTGGAGATTCATTCCCCGTGTCTGCAGTCATGGGATTGTTGTCTATCACATGGCAATGTATGTTTTTCATTCCTCAGAGTGGGAAGTGACAGAGACAGGATGTTTGTGTTACTGTGTTCCATGAAGTGGGACTATTGTCCTTTGTTCTTTCTCTTTGCTGTCTGATGCTAGAGAGAGAGGGAGCCATGTTGCAGTGCTCCGAGTGTATTATATGAAAATAAATGTAGATTAGCCAAAATGCTAGGTTGCTGAGGTCTGTTACGCAACTGCACAAGCTCTGCAGATCCGTAAGTGTGCTGATGTTTCTTGGCATCAGTCGCTGTGATGTTTGGGTTAGAGCAGGCTTTTGAAGCTCCCGAATGATCGACGAGCACTGTGGTCTAAACCACTGAGGCTCTTGGGCTTGCCAATTGGAAGGTCGGTTGGTTCAAATCCCTGCAACGGAGTGAGCTCCCGTTGCTCAGTCCCAGCTCCTGCCAACCTAGCAGTTCGAAAGCACACCAATGCAAGTACATAAATAGGTGCTGCTGTGGCAGGAAGGTAACTGGTGTTTCCGTGCACTCTGGTTTCCATCATGGTGTCTTGTTACACCAGAAGCGGTTTAGTCATGCTGGCCACATGTCCCGGAAAGCTGTCTGTGGACAAACACCAGCTTCCTCAGCCTATGAAGCAAGATGAGCGCTGCACCCAATAGTCACCTTTGACTGGACTTAACTGTCCAGGGGTCCTTTATCTTTTACCTTACTACTAGATTGCACTATAGAAGGTAATTTCTTAGTTTCTCCCATCCCATCTCAATTATCATGGAATATGTTTTTGGTTTTTTAAGCATTAGGTTCCTGAGCAACCGCAATCCACAAATGAAGTGATCCACAGTATTTATTTTTTAAAAAAGTTCAATCAGCAGCCCAAAATGAGGAAGAAAACGGAAGAAGCCTGGCTTGGGATTGCTGTAAAGTTTTATAGCTTTATGATAGTATGTTGTTAACTTCTTGCACACAGTTGGCACTTTTCTGGTATGGTTAAGCTTAATATAAGCTTATGACTGATGAGAGAATAAAGGTGATGAAATCTCCGGACAGACGACAGTGTGCTCATCGCTTCTGCATCTTGCAATGAAAGATGGTGCCACATTTCCTTTTTAGGTGAGGGAATTTCAAAGGAGTGCAGTGATGAAGAAGCACATTCCCTCCCTCCCTCCCTCCCTCCCTCTCTCTCTCTCTCTCTCTCTCTCTCTCTCTCTCTCTCTCTCTCTCTCTTTTCTTTCTTTCTTTCCTTCTAGATAGTTAACTGTGTTTTAGCAGCTGCACAGAGGGGCTGACATCCAACCAGTGAAAATCTCCCTAACATGACCTCCATGGTGGAAAACATTCTGCTCATTGAATTTCTGTCAAAGCCATAGGACTTCTGATAGCAAACAAAAAAGCGGGGCAACCTGGGCAACCAAATGTAGGTTAGTAGTTGACTGAACTTTCTGGTGTTTTGTGCACTGAAAAGTAGTCAGAGCAACACAAGCACAGTTGCTAGGGACCATGAGCCTGGGAGGGGAGTCTGGGAGCCAAGGTCTTGTGCCTGGAAGATCAGGGCTAGAGCCAAATGGAAAAGGGTGAAGCCTAATTCTGCCTGGAAAGGAGAGAAGATGGCAGCTGTCTACTCAGAGAAAGATCCTGCCTCTGCCTTCTGCCTTGACTTGGAGCCAGGTAGACACGGACCCTTGGTTGTTAAAGGAGGCGGTACCCAAGCCCCAGGCCATTTGTCCTACGTAGCTTGTGGATTTTCTGCCACTTCCCCCACTCTTTATTTTGTAAGGACAGTGATGGTAAGACATCAGGCACCCAGCATCTTAATTTGTCCGGAGGAATATTAAGTGAGGAGATCAGGGGAGGGGATAAGTGTTTAATTATGTATGCAACCACATCCGCTAGACTTCTCATAGCAAAGAGATGGAAAAGTGTACAAATTCCAAAGATAGAGGATTGGCAAATCAAATTAATAAGATATCAAAATATGGGAAGGAAAATAGGAGAAATCAAAGGGATACCTGAACACAAAGTCGATAAAGATTGGGAAAAATTCAATGATTATAAGAAGAAATTTGTGGAAAACGCCAACCTCTTAACAGACAGGTGAAGGGTTCAAGTAATATAAATAATCAAGATATAAAATATCCAAAAAGGTATACAAAAATTCTTTTGGGAAACCAATGTCGAAATAGAGAATAGGCTGGAAGTCACACAGGGGTGGGGGGGTCTGTAGGGTGAAGGGTGAGAGGGAACTATTTATCTTGATTTGTTTGGCAGTTTTTTCTTTGTATTTTGTTGTATTATTATTTGTATATTTATTATCAAATGTTGTTTTGGAAGTATATTTATATTTATTTCTTTTTTTCTGTTGTATTATGAAAATTCAAAATAAAAATTTAATTTAAAAAATAAAATAAAAATTTGTCCAGAGGTGACCCTGACCACTTCCACCCATAGAAATGTAGCCCACAACCCCATGCCCTAAAATCACATGGCGCTGTTAATACAGAGTAAGTCTTGAGGCTCCTGTTGAGTCACTTTGCAGATTAAAATTGTGCTCTATCCCAGGCCTACTTTTTGCTTTCTATATTTATGAATCAAATTTTTAACCTTAACAATATTTTAAAAAATCTATTGAATGTCATTTGAGCTAAGTGTCAAAAACGCCCAGCAAGTTTGAAATGTTATCTGCATTGAGAAAAGATCTGCATATTTAACAGGGAGGGGGAATACACTGGTGCATTTTCCCAGGATGATCAACAGTGCCATGAAGAATACTCTGCTGAAACGTTCATCACAGGGCTAAGATTGAAGAAGCCACAGATCAATTTACATTTAAAATTGCCCTCACAAGCACAGCCTACTCTCCTTCAGCATAAGGATATGCACAGATCAATTGTGGAACTTCCTTAGCGCACAGATTAGTCTGAAAAAAGAGTCAAGTGTCGTTTGCTTGACAGCACACTGACCTCTGTTTGCCCTGAGGAGACCTGGTATTTAAAACAGAAAATAAACAGTTTGCATAGTGAAATGTACAGTATTGAAATACCAGGAGGAGGGAGTAGTCGGAGGAGAATATAGAGGAAAACTAGGACAATTGTGCACATTCAGTTGTCTAGAAACCCAGTCATGCCATAGAACAATACTGGTCTTTCTTGCTTTTCTTGCTTAAAAAACAGGGCTTTTCAACTAACAGAAACCAATATCCCACTCAATTGTTAGCAACAGAAGCACCATCATTGCATAAGTACCAGCCTGATGAGATGACTTGCTTTCTGTGATTTACAGCAGGCTAGCTATAATCAAGAATGGTGCGGCAATGGATCTGAGTCTTAATGAAATTTTTCTACTGCTGCGCTCTCAAGAAATAAGGCAAGCTGGTTACGCGCCTCCCTCCTTATCTTTCTAGCCCTGTTTCTATCAAACGTCCACTGCTGTGCTGAAAAGTTGCTGATCAAAGGAAAACTCTGTATTGATCCAGCTCTGAGATGTGCTTTTAAGCATCCTTCTCCTCTTCCTGCAAGTTGATTGCATTGCGTCAGGCAAGCAATGAGTATGGCTATGGGCTCTAAGTCACTGCTAGTTACCCACCAGGCAGCCGAGATTTGTAGAATTACAGCTGCCCCAGTCACCTTAATCTTCCTGTTTTGACCTGCATGATCTTCATATTCCTCAGTCCAATAGCCAAAGGCATGACTGCAGTCCTTTAATTTTCTCCTCCCCACTAGCTGATGTTTCCCAAACCTGCTCACTGATAGGACTCAGCTACGTTAGTAAATAAAAAGCGTTTTATATGTGTTATATATGTGACATTTCCCCAACGTGATTTCTCATAATAAAGTTTACAACACCGTTTCCTGGAACACTTTTTTGATGTGTCTAGATCAGGCATCCCCAAATTTCGGCCCTCCAGATGTTTTGGACTACAATTCCCAGCTTCCCCGACCACTGGTCCTGTTAGCTAGGGATCATGGGAGTCGTAGGCCAATACATCTGGAGGGTAGGCATCTCCAGGTAGGGCTGATATCATGCAGAGCCTCTGCCAGCCAGGGTAGACCAGGGGTGGGGAATCTGTGGCCCTCCAAATGTTGCTGGACTCCAGCTCCCATCAGCCACATGTTCTCAGTCTTCGGGATAGACTGTTGCTGAGCTCACTGGACCCGTGGTATGACTCAGGGCAGATCCACACTCTACATTTAAAACACAAGGCTTCCCCAAAGAATCCTGAGATGAGCCAGCTTCCTATTATCTTCTTGTTCCTGAGTTATATGCAGACCAGACTGCACATGCACCCACCCATAATCAGGTCCCACAAATATTAATAAGGGGGAAATTAGCAATAACTAGCAGCCTGGTAGAAGTACAGGATTCGAAGCAGAAATACAAAGTAAAACAATGATCAAGGCTGGTTTATTAACAACATTTTTTGTCATTTTATTATTTTTGCATTGCAATTACATTAATTGACTGGCTATTCCCCACCCCCACCCCCCTTTTCCCCTACTTGTGCATATCTTAAAGCACCCTCTTCTCCTTCCTCTGGTGTTCACTTCTATCCCATAAAATCCTAATGCCCATCCTTGAAAATTAGAATCCAGCATCTTCCTTAAGAGGGAAGGCTCAAAAGGAGAGAAAAATGTTACATAATGTGGAATGTTACAAAAATGGAATGTTACACAAATGCTCTCTGCCTTTTTAGCATCCCAGCTCTACGTTATTCCTTTTGCGTGAAAACACCGGCTTGCATCTGCCCTTGGGAGCCATCACCTCTCATTCATCACCTTATAATCCAATATAATAGGAACATAAGTACATCTCCACATATTTAATTTCACGCCTGAATAATCATGCAGATCTGCCAACCCTTTGAGCGGAAGAGATGGGGTTTATTTATTTGCTAAAGCAGATTCCCCTCTTCCCATTCCAAGAGCTGATTTCCCACATTTGCTCAGGTCAAGCACAAGATGTGGTGGCAACCACTAGTTTTGATGGCTTTAAGGGTCATGATGCAGCAGGTAGCTAATGTGGTGAACTCCAGGTTGCTGGGCTACAACTCCCATATCCCAGAACATTGGTCATTCATGCTGGGATTGATGGGAGCTTGCTTTCATGTTCTCCATAGGCATAAAATCATAGGATTGTAGAGTTAGAAGGGACCACAAGGGTTACCAATCCAACCTTCTGCAATGCAGGAATTTTTTGCCCAACGTGAGAAACAGGACACTAGAATCGGTGAGGCATTGGCCTATCCATCAGGCTCTTCTTGTCTTCTCATGAGGACACATCTTTGCTGCAAAAGTATACTTCTGGAATCTCAGCCAACATGACCCATGTTCAGGGGCCAGGGCTAGTTGGAGTTGGAGTCCAGCAACATCTTGAGGGGACCACATTGGCTATGCCGGGATGAGAGGAATCCATGATGGATAAAACTACTAAAGGTAGATTTACCTGTGTTAGGTAAATGGAACCTCAAGGTCCCAAAGCAGTCTACGTCTGTTTGCAGATACCGAGGACAAACAGGAGGGGAGAGTTGTGGCCTTCCTGCCTTACTTGTGAGTATCCTAGAAGCATCTGGTTGACTTTGGGTTAGATAGATGTTTGCTCTGATCCAACAGTTTTTGTGCACCACCTCTTCGTTTGTCCAGTTCCCAACAATTGGGAGTGATGGCAACTGATGGCGGCGGATTTGGAACCATAGAAAACACCTGCCGGTCTATAAAAAGAGCCTATCCCATTAAGATCTCTACCTTTTTTTCTACTTAAGTTTTGCCCTGAGTAATGCAATCAAAACCATACAACTCAGCTATATTTGGAAATTGCATGCTTCTATAAAACCACAAGGACCAAATTAGTGTTGCAAAATAAGATGCAATATAGATTTCAAGCTTTGGATTGTTCTGTTTCTTATCCTCTCCTTTAGCTGTGCAAAAGCGTTTTGTAGCAAAAGATTGCCCTTAACAGCAAGGTTAAAAGGAAGCAGGCTGATAATTCTGCTATTACTTTGGGTTTCACCTCACATATTAAGTCTGTGAATGAAAGGCCAAATCCTGACAATATTTCTCTCATTGTATGGCACCCTTCTCTGCAAACATACATAGTAGTGACCAGAAATATTTGGGCCCGGTGTCATCTTGCTCCCAGAGGTTATTAACAATCTGTCCATACTCACGTTATCCATGCCTCAGCAATTCAGCACATGCTATCCCATATTCCATCTGGCATCTCCAGATAGCGTTGGCAGACTCCTGTCAGAGAGCCTAGAGAGCCACTGCAATTCAATGTGAATCTGAGATCTCCAACATAGCATCATTCTATGGGAACCATGTCACCCTCAGAAACTTCCCTTGGCACCCGCCAAGGCCTCTTCCTCCTCCCAATGGTTTTTTTAAATTGCTTTTGCAGAGGGGGTTGGGGCAATTCCCTGGTTTTTTTGTTTTCTATATTTCCGTTTTCCTCCTTCTCCTCCTCCTCCTCCTCCTCCTCCTCCTCCTCTTCTTCTTCTTCTTCTTCTTCTTCTTCTTCTTCTTCTTCTTCTTCTTCTTCTTCTTCATTTTTGGCTTGGAGGGGTCAGTGGGTTCTGAGGCTCACCAGTTTTTCTTCTGTGAAATAGGCATTTCACCAAATCCACAAGAGATGTCTTTGATTTCCAAATCTTCCACCTGGTGCAAGATGTTTGGCAGATGCAGACCCAATGTGTGCACAGTTGTATGTGTGCGCAGCTCTGTTTATGTCTTTCACTTAATGGTGAGCAGTAAATAAATAAATAAATAAATAAATAAATAAATAAATAAATAAATAAATAAATCTGGGCGGCTTCCAACAGAAAAATGAATAAAATAATCTATTAAACATTAAAAGCCTTCCTAAACAGGGCTGCCTTCAGATGTCTTCTAAAAATCTGGTAGCTGTTTTTCTCTTTGACATCTGATGTGAGGGCGTTCCACAGGGTGGGCGCCACTACCGAGAAGGCCCTCTGCTTGGTTCCCTGTAACTTCGCTTTTTGCAGTGAGGGAACCACCAGAAGGCCCTTGGTGCTGGACCTCAATGTTGAACGATGGGGATGGAGACGCTCCTTCAGGTATACAGGACTGAGGCCATTTAGGGATTTAAAGGTCAGCACCAACACTTATTGTGCTCGGAATTTTGCTCGGAAACATACTGGGAGCCAGTACGTTTAAGGTTTTCCCTTGCTATGCTTCATTATGCTTCTTTGTTTTTAAATTGTATTTCTATGTTGTGTGAGTTAATCTTGTTCACATTTATGTACCCTAACCAGGCATTATTATTATTTTGCCCATAGGAACGCATTAATTAAATTTCAATGCTTTCCTATGGGAAACAGCACTTCGCAAGACGAAAATTTCACAATACAAAATGACTCGTGGAACGAATTAATTTCATCTTGCGAGGTACCACTGTAACTGTTTTTCTCTTTGACATCTGATGGGAGGGCATTCCACAGGACGGACGCAACTACCGAGAAGGCCCTCTGCCTGGTTCCCTGCAACTTGGTTTCTTGCAATGAGGGAACCGCCAGAAGGCCCTCGGGACTGGACCTCAGTGTCTGGGCAGAATGATGGGGGTGGAGACGCTCCTTCAATCAAGCAGTCACTTGCACACATGCATATGCTGAAGGAGAGCACTGCATAGGAGAGCAGTTCTGTGAAATGGGACTGTTTCAGAGTCAGAAGCTTAAGAAATGCACCCGTCGACATAGAAACTAATTTGTGTTCAGTGCATGCCACAGATATCAACAAAGGAAAATGAGGTTGACCATGTGATGGGCTCCTCCATACCACCCATGCTTGAGGAGTAATGGAAAAGTAGATATTCTGATATCCCACCATCTGACAATTACAGAAGTTGCCAGTCGTTTGGGGTGGGGGTGGGGAGAAAGGTTGGCAGGTGGTCAATACCTTTAGGCACATGAAATAAATAAGTAAAGATTCTAAGCAGGGCTGATTTTCGTTTTCTGAGAACCTGATTTGAATTGGCACACATGAATAGGTTTGCCAGCCATTCCTATTGCTTAGGACCCCTATTTTTGGCTGCATATGAAAAATTACAAGCCCAGTGACGAGTGCACTTGTAGTCAACCTGCTCACATAAGCAGTCACTATGACCAAATTCAAAGCAGGTCAACAGGAAAAAGACAAGTTCTAAATAGTAAGAATAAGAATAAAGGTTTTTGCTCATCACCTTTGTTTTCTGCCAACTGTGGGGAATGCAAGATCCTTGCCAGTGCAGGACCTGAGCTTCTAATACCTCAAGAAGAAGATCTGAGAACTGATCTAGGCATGACATTTGCCATCGGGAAGTAGATCCTTTTAAGCTTCTCCTTCTCTGCCACAACATTTAGTATAGGCTCCCCCAATCTGGTGCTTTCCAGATAGTTTGAGCTAGAAATGCCCAAACATTGGCCCAAGTCAACACAGTAGACCCCACAGTGTGAGCTGGAACCATCATGAAGTGATTCCTACCACAGCTCCTTCATTCATTCAGAGGTTCTCAAAGTGGGTGGTACTGGGAGGGGGGCGTGGCAGGGAGCATTGGAGGTAGCTGGTGTCACTGGATCCAGTTAATCCATTATTATTTGTATAATTACTTAATGATTGTATGCTTCCCCTTCATCAAAAGATCACAGTGCAGTTCACAACATAAAAATACAAAACAAGAACACAAAGTACATAATAAAACTTAAACAAACCAATAGCTCCCATAAACACATTTAAAAGGCCATAGAATGTTAATGAGCCAAAGGCCAGGTTATACAGAAACGTTTTTGCCTGGCGCCTAAAGATGAGCATTCTACAAACGAGGAGCCACCACAGAAAAAGCCCCTGTTGCCACCCTCTTGACCTCTTGTGGAGGAGCACAAAAAAAGGGCCCCTGATTATGATCACAGGGTCTGGATCAGGGAGAAATGATCCTTAAGGTAGTGCAGTCCCGAGCCATTTAAGGCTTTATAGACTAAAAGAAGCACTTTGAATTGGGCCTGAAAACTAATTGGCAGCTAGTGCAATCACGCCAGGATCGGTGTACTATGCTCAAACCATATTGCTTTGGCCACTCAATTCTGCACTGGCTGAAGATTCAGAACCATCTTCTCCAGCAGCCATACATATAATGTGTTGCAGTAATCTAACTTCAAGGTTTCCAGAGCATAGACACCAGTAATTAGGCGACCCCTGTCCAGATAAGGGTGCAGCTAGGCTACCAGCTTCAATTTGTTGGCTCTCGTCCAGTCCATTACCAAGGTAAGACAATGGTCCAACGCATCCACTGCTGTGTGTCACCAGCATATTGCTTACAATGTACTCCAAAACTCTGGATAACCCCACTCAGCTGTTTCAGGTAGATGTTGAACAACCCACCCACATTGAAGGGCACTCCCCCAGCAACACCCTCTGGAAAAGACCATCTAAGTAGGACCACAACTACTGCAAAGTGGTGGCACCCACCCCTAACTCAGACAGCTGCTCCAGAAGGATATCATGGGTGTTGGTATCGAAACTAAATAGTTTTTAATTGTGTTTTGAATAAATGTGCAATTTGTTGTTACTGGTTTCCATTTTATTGCGCTATTATCTTCCTTAGTGAGTTGCGCAAAGTGCTGTTCTGACCAATGCTTTTTATAGGGTAGGGTAAGGGGCACTGGAGATTGAGCTTATAGAACCAAGGGCAGTGGCCTAAAAAATAACTCTGGAAGCCACTGGTTTAAAAGGTCATGACTAACTATAGCTTTGAGTAAACCTGAGCTTGAGTTGGCTTTGAAGGAAGGTGTGAATTCTCTAGAAATCTTTTTGCAGCAGCTCCAAAGTATCTTTCTCCGTGACGGTTGGCAATGAGGTGACTATGATGGAGGTTTCTTCATTCTTACAGGAAGGAGTTATGTGGTGGCAGTGACGTCAACACTATGGAGGCATGTACCGTAGCTGCTGATTGGCTAGCCATGTTCTGAGTGCGCATGGACCAATGATATCAAGTAGTCCATGCAAAGATAATAATGTGTCCGGGAGAAGCCCCAAACTCTTCAGGGACAGTGCAACCTCATCCAGAACTGATTGCAAGCCTCCACCCAAATACTGAAACATGCAACCTCTCACCTCTGGCTTGAAATGGTTCGGTCTATGAAGAGCTTTACCATTTGATTCTGTTCTCTCACACATTAACTTTGGCACCAACATTTTTAGACTGCACTAGTAGCCGAGGTCACGTTAATGTGTGTTATTCGCGCATGCATTGTTTCAGATTTTGCTGCATATGAAAAATGCGAAAGTTATTAAGGTTAGGGGAAATAGAACTATTAATGCAAATCCTTCCTAAGAATCCTATACCAGTGTGAATTAAATCTTCGGGTCTCAGCAAGTACAGCACATGTTGTCTTTAACTTGTTCCACCAAAATAGATTACCCATTCTACTCCACAGCATGTCAAGCTGATATTTTGTTTCTAAGGGTTGAATGCAGGGAGATTTCCTGAGCAGCTTTTCCCAAGCAGCTATTTATTCCGGGAGGCAGATCCATGTAGCAATGATTCAGATGTTTTCTATAGGACTGCAGCAGGAGGGTTGGTGCAGTGCTAAATAGTTCAGGCACAAAGAGTAATAAAAAGGAGACACAGTTGCAGTGCCTTTTGTCTAAAGTGTCTTTTCCACTGAGTTTAGATTTTAGCCTGCAAAGGCATTTTTAAAGAAAGAAAAGACTGTTTGCCAACACACTCTGAATATTTTATCTTTACTGCAAGGGCAGAGTGGTCTTTTTACATTCCATTTGCTCTATTCCATATGAACAAAGATTTCCTGACCAGAGTCTACTGGTATTTATCCTGACAGAGAGAATTTTAAAGCTTTTTAAAAAACTGAACTGAACAGTAAGGAACAGTTTTCAGGTAAAAGTCAGAAGATATCAAAGCCCTCTGCCCAGTCCAGTACAGAGGTCCATTTCATAACAACTGTCACAACAGTTTATGAGAGGAATAATAATAATAATAATAATAATAATAATAATAATAATAATAATAATAAATTTTCATAGTGCTTTCCAGTGTTCAAGTGCTTTACATCCATTAAGGAATAAGGAATAATTTATTGGCCAAGTACCAAACATACTTGGAATTTTGTTTCGACTATATTGCAATGTAACGTATCTTATACAAACACTGTTCCACTCACAATACAATAGCACAGCAAAGGAACCCCACCGATAACTGGCCTCCCCTTCCACTACACAACTACGAATTTAACAATTTGATGGCACAAGGGGAAAAACTGTTCCTGTGCCTAGCCGTTTTTGTGTATAGAGTCCTGTAGCGACATCCAGATGGAAGTAAATCAAACAGATTATGACCGGGATGCAAAGGGTCTGCGACAATTCCCTCTGCTCTCTTCCTAGCTCAGACAGCATAAAGTGTCTCTACTGAAGGCAAACTAACACCAGTTACCCTTTCTGCAATTCTTACTGCTCCTTGGAGCCTTTTCTTCTCCATCTTGGAGGCTGTGCCATACCAGGCAGTAATAGAATTACAAAGAACAGTTTCAATGGTACCTCTATAAAATTGGATCAAATTTTCTTAGTCGACGCAAGAAATACAACCTCTGGTGGGCCTTTTTAATAATACTATTGATGTTGCCTGACCAATTTAAGTTTTGAGAAATTATAGAGCCCAGGAACTTAAAGGACTCTACTACTACAACCACGTTACCAAGGATGGAAAGTGGCGGCAAGATGGAACAGTGCCTTCTGAAATCAATTACCATTTCCACTGTCTTTTGGGCATTTAGCACCAAATTATTCCTGCTGTGATCCTTACAATTATGCCAGTATTATTTATTCCTTATATTCCTGATGGGGGTCTTGGTGCTGAGAGAAAGTGGCTTACATAAGGCACCTGGTGAGCTTATGGTAAAGGCAGGATTCAAACCACACACTTTCTGATTTATAGCGGAGTCCCTAAGGGAGGTTCACTCACAGTCAACTTTGACCCACTGTTGCAATAGTCAGCTCTTTTGCTTAGTTAATTTTGTGTCAGGGCAATAAATGTATAGAGTGAACTAAGCCTCTCAGGCTCACATCATGCATTGTCCCAAGCGCCAACTCCCCATTGGGTGGTCCATGAGCTAGATCTATACCTAGAAACCCACAAGCTGCCATTTGAGGCATTACCTATAAAGGCTACTGAACCTTTATCAGAAAAAAACACGTTGTATGTAGTCAAACCAATTGTTTTCTTGTACAGGTGGGAATTGGTGTCTCATGATGACACAGTTTGAGGATATCCAGTTTATAATGATATTGCATTTCTGGAAAACATGCCAGTGATTGCTAATTCTTTCTAGAATCCTTTCCTTCAGAGGGGAAAAAGAAGGCAGCAATTTCAGTTTTAAAACACAAGAAAAAAAATAAACCCAGGCACGTACAACAGATATTGTGCTAACCACTAGAATTTAATGATTTATTGTGGGATGAAATCTACCCAGATGGAATCAGCTGCAGCACTATTTGTTTTCCAACAACAACCAATGGCTTAAAGCATTTGCGATTTTCAACACAGCAGAAATGAAATCCTAAAAGCTCTGAGGGTTTATTGCTAGAAATAAATGACTAGAGTAGTGTTCACAGCAGACCAACTGTTCATAAAATCCCCCATTTGTCCTTAGCTGACTTTCCAAGTGCTCCGCCAAAGCATTCTGAGTGTTACTTGATTTCCCATTTAAGGTCACTGGGCAGTAGGAGTCCCCAAAAGCACTGATTAATTTTGCACTTCATTAACTGATTCATGCATCATTTTCTCTTTACAGCTCATTGGTGATGGCACACATAGAATTTTCCTCGTTTCTCTGGTCTTCACAGAATCCTGTGCCTGAGCCAAATATTATTTATGTTTCTGAGTTTTACGTGGACATGCTACACTGGTAATGTGAGTTTTGCCTAGTGCAGCCAACTGCTTGTTTGGTCAATGACCCTCCTTCTGGACCAGCCTTTACCAAAGCCTTGATCTTTAAGATCCTTTAGTTGGCGATGTCAGAGTAATATAAATTGAGGAAAGCAGCTATATACTCCCTTTCTCTTAGAACAGCAAGGTGCCTTATTTCATCATAACCCTCCGTTGCAAGGGACATCTTCCCTTGATGGCCCAAGCCCAGTTCCTTATGTGACGGATTTACTTGTCCCCATCCCGCTCAGACTTACGAAATTATGGAAGCTCCTTACTGTTTTCCCACAGTGTTGCGTCTTTGCCTGTTTCTCTGAAAACTTGCATGCAGCCATTTTGCACTCTAGATGATGCAACTTCAGGGCCAACTTTACCCAGGAGTGCAAGGGGTGCAGGGCACCCGGGCGCTGAATTCTGGGGGGCGCCTGGTGTCTACCACTGAAGCCGCCTAAGCTATCTGCCTGTTAAGAAATAATAAATAATTTTGATCAAGCTAGAAAAACAAAATGTATACCTACTGTTTCATTAAAGGACTTTTGACTTTGTGTGCTCATTTACCAAAGACTGCACTTGTCAGACTTGGGGGCACTGAGCGGATCTTTACACCCTGGTGGCGCATATGCTAAAGACTCCCCTGTTGGTATACCAACTGATGTAGTTGGAGTTTGTGTTAAAAGAGATTGGATGTACAGCCACCTTGTGTTCTCTCTCTCTCTCTCTCTCTCTCTCACACACACACACACCAGGAAGCTGCATTAACCCATCAATACACAAGGGGGGGGGGAGTAGCATATATATATATATATATATATATATATATATATATATATATATCATTGCATTTTGTGAAATGGTGGGCAAGGTGAGGAGATTAGGAAGCAGAGCTGCAGTGCCCATTTTAACCAGCCTTGGATTTCCAAAAGGTTTATTTGCCAACCATCGGAAATCAGGAAGCTGCCTTGTACTGAGTCAGAGGAATGCCCCATCCAGCTCAGTCAGTTTTGTCATCATTGAACGGCAGTGGCTCTCCAACTTTAGCTGAGCTGTAGTCCTTCTTAGAAAATGGAGCCAGTACGTAGGCTATCTGATGAGACTTGCTTGATTGGGTGTTTCCTATTTCCAAGTTAAGAAATCCTAGTTTCAGGAAACATCCTACCCTGTTTCTCATATTTTAAGACATACCCATAAAATAAGCCATAGCAGGATTTTTAAGCATTCAAGGAATATAAGCCATACCCCGAAAATAAGACATAGTGATAGGCGCAGCAGCAATGCCGGCCGCGGCAGGAGGAGGAGGAAAGAAATAAGACTCCCTCTGAAAATAAGCCATAGTGTGTTTTTTTGAGGAAAAAATAAATATAAGACGTGTCTTATAATATGAGAAACACGGTAGTTGAAGGTTTAGGAGGAGGAAAGCAGGATCCATGCCTGGGGACTCCTATTTCAGTGTATCTGAAGAAGTGTGCATGCACACGAAAGCTCATACCAAAATAAAAACTTAGTTGGTCTTTAAGGTGCTACTGAAGGAATTTTTTTATTTTACTTCGACCCAGACTAACACGGCTACCTACCTGTAACTAAAGCTGATACTGTTCCATCTGAGTACTCCAAGCTAGGGAATCTGAGGTTTTCCTAGACTATTCTAATCAACAAAGCACTTTCCCCAAAATGTTACAGCGGAAACTGTGCATGGCTTATCTATTATTGAAATCCTCATTTTATTTTATTTTAAACGAGCTGTACCCGGCCACGTGTTGCTGTGGCTCAGTCAGGGCCCCCGTTTCCCAGGACAGGCGTATGACGTAACGACACCCCTCTCTCTATTTCCCCTGGGTGTGATGTCATCTTCCCCTCACGTTATGTCGCCCTCCACCCTGACCCCTCTCGCTTTCCCCCCTCACATACCATATATACATTTTGGGGAGGGTCTGGGTGGTTTCCCCGGCGGATCCCAGCGGGGGAGGGGGCAGGCAGGACATGTCAAGGCAGGCAGCGATGGAGGGAGAGGATCCCGTCCCCACTCTCCCAGAAGGAGCTGCCGGCCACCCGCTCCCAGCACCCTCTGCGCGCTCATGTCGGAACAACAACACCGCGTTCCCTGCAGCGTCCTGGGAGTAAAGAATGTACTATAGCATCTGTTCCTTTGACATCCAACAGATGGCACTATTTTTACGCCTGTTGCTTTGACGTCCAACAGACCTGTCACAGGTATGACATCTATATAATCTAAGTATATACAAACACTCCCATATTAGAATGCAACATTGTGTCAAAATTTCAAACCAATCGGTCAAGAAATTTTGGAGATTTCTGGTCGTGTACAAACGGACATTTACATTTTTATTTATATAGATGAACACATCAATGCATTTAATTTGCTAATATGAATTGGTTTCTCTTTCTAGGGCTCTGGCATACCAATAAATTATAGAATTTTCTTGATTGAAGATACCAATATAAAATGCTCATATTAATGTAAATTAAATGTGGTTTAAATTGGGAGGGTATGAGGGGAAATTGATAACCTCCAAAATTCTAGATATCTGAGATTTTGACAATGAGTGGTCTAATAAAATGGCAGAGACAGAGAAATGAGAAAGAGAGCACATAGATGAAATTGGTTTCTGTTGCAGCAGCTGAACATGTATTTTAAAATTAAAAGAAAGAGTTGGCCGAGGTAGATTTCTCAACATTCTGAATTACTAGAAAGTACACACAAATACACACACACAAAATTGCAATTCTACAAACAAATGATTAAAATTTGCATATTGTTCTAGGGTGCCATGTTGCTTGTATTATTTAGGCTTCCACATATCTACCTAGCATAAGCAAAATGGATCTCTTCTAATTATATCAGCAATTGTTTGTCTTTCCAACCAAGCAATCTGCAATTGTATGAGAGACTATATCTATGCTACATTTGGGATCAATAATTGTCCAGTTAATGCCAGCATGCTATTCATTAAAGCTGATACAGTACCTGCAATATGCTCACTCTTTCAAATATGTGACCATGCTAGCCAGCCTAGCTAGTGCTTAATACAATGGTTCTCACCAGCAAATTAAGTCATTCAGCAAGGTGAGTATGTCATTGATTTCATTTTTTATTGCATAATAGTTTGTCATCGCTCAGCAGAAGGTGAGACCAGAAATAGCCTGTGGTTAGGTCAGCTGCATTTACACCACTTCAGCTGAGGTTTCCAAGGGTGAGACACTTGCAACTTTTGACTTTAAGTTAGCATCAATTACCAATAAATGCCCTGCTGTCCGATCTCAATAACAAGAATAATCATGCATTGTCGTAATGTTGTCTTTCATTTATGCACTGCTTCCCACATGGGCGTACCCAGCGAGGGGCGGGGAGGAAGCTGCCCCCCCCAGAAGCAAAAAAAAAAAATTACCTTAGTTTACGGACCATAACCCACACTTTTTCCCTCCGAAAACTGAAGGGGAATAGTCGCTGCGGGTTATGGAAATCGGGCTGTTTCCGCCCCCTCCGCCGCTGCAGCCAGCAACAGGAACGTGGGGAGGGCGAGAAGCAGCCTGAAATCGGGCTGTTTTCGCCCCCTCCGCGGCTGCAGCCAGCAACAGAAACATGGGAGGGGGGAGGAGCAGCCTGAGCTGGGGGGCAGGGACTGACGGGAGCTCCATCCTTCCTTCCATCCTTCCTCCCCCCCTCTTTCTTTCTTTCTTTTTCTCCCTCTCTCCCTCCCTCCCTTCTCTCTCTCTCTCAACCCTTCCTTCCCTCCTTCCTTCCTTCCTTCTCTTCCCTCCCTCCCTCCTTCCTTCCCTCTCTCTTCCCCTCTCTTGCCCCCCCCCAGTTTTGATCCTGAGTACACCCCTGGCTTCCCACACAAAAGTCTAAAAGCAACTGGGAATAATAAAATACAATGAAAACAATGCATAAAATATATCCCACTGGTATATTCCTGATGGCTTGGCCGTTGATTTTGATCCCCATGGAAGTGGATCAGTGGCCAAGGTTGCTCCAATAAAGGATAGCTATGGTCAACTACACACTGTTTAAATCAATGAAAAGAGCTTTATTGCTTTTCATGGCTATGGATTGACTAGTATTTTCCTGGGACCAACATGGCAACAACATACATACCATATCAGGTTTTACAAACCATATCAAACTTCCATCCACAGTTGATTAAACTCTGCAGTTTGGAAAGCAAAAGCGAAGGAACCCTATGGATTTTCTTATTTCAGCTTAGAGGCTTAAGGATTTTACTGAATCTTCAACTGAAGCATGAACTTTGACATCAATTGTATAATGCTGGCATTGATTTTTAATCTCCTTCATTCCTTGGTGAACAGAAAACGTGGAATTCAGGAGGTTCTTTTCGTTCATTTGGCTAAGAAGTAAACCTAATAAATTGCAAGCAGTAAGTTTTTTTGCAGCATGCAGTAAATTTTATCCTCCCCTCACACTACCGGTAGCGAGTTCTACATTTGCTGTTTTAATCAATGAATATGTTCAGTGACCTGAAAACAAGAGGTTTATTTATGTGAAGTACAATCTGCCCCTAAGCAGATGCAATTCTACGATTTTAAAAAAAGGACTTTTAAGTGAGATTCTTTATGGGATACAAGATGGAATGATTTATATTACATGAATGCTAAAAAACACCTGTTAACGATGTTACATGTAGGGTTGCAATCACTGTTCTTAGAGAACCTGAACCTTTCCCCAACTTTCTGTATTCCATTCCCATCCTCTTTTAAACAATTACCACCCATCAACTTCTATACATAGAGCTGCACTACAGAAGACTCAATGAGAACAGACTTAGTTTGTCATTTGATAGCTACTTATTCAGCCGCTTCTATGAACAGTCCTAGATGTTGTGTCTCCCAGTCTCAGTTCTCTTGCCATTTTTCTGTCATGCAACAGCTTTGCACTATGAGACAACAGCAATGCATTGACACGGGGATAAACAAGGCATGTGTCTTTTTCGATGTGTTTCTCATACAGAATCAGAATTTGGCTTATATTCTGCTTCTGTGCTATTGTCTTAGTACAATGGCTTCTGCCCATTGAAGTTGGGAGATTTCTAGAATGCAATGCTCTTGTAGCTGACCTTGCTCTGATACATACCTCCCTATAAAGAATTAGAAGAAATGAAATAAAATACTGTTAAGATCTTTAAATAATTCCAAGGAACGGTGGGACATAGGATCTGAGGTTGTGTGCACCTTTGCACACATAAGCTATATTCTACCTCCATTGTCAGAGGCATTTTGCCTCTGAATACCAGTTGCTGGAAACCACGGGTGAGCAGAATGCTCTTGTGCTCAGGTCGTGCTTTCAGCTTTTCCCATCAGGGACTGGTGAGTGGAGGATTCTGGACCTGGTGGGCCATTGGCCTGATCAAAATATGTTCTTATTTAGCATGAACTGGGAAATACATTTATATTAAGTAGGCCTTACCCATGTGCTCTATCAATCCTTTTTGTACAGCAAATGGGCCCCATGAACACAGTCTACTTGCATATGAATGAATATGTGTAAACAGCAGTTCACAGTAAAAGTCCTACACATGATTGTGTGGGCAATGGATGTGGTAGTGTTGTATGTAAAGGATATACATGCCAGGACCATGTATGAAGTAGCCTTGTCAACTTAACCTAGTGTGTCTTATGAATGCATTCCCGATTGTTGAGAGCTGATACTTTTTACATAAGAGAGCCTGTTAGATCCCCTTCTCATGTCATACAAATTTATCACACCTGAAAATGATATGGTGGAGGGCAATCAACATGGTGCCCTTCAGCTGTTGTTAGACTGTACATCCCACCATTCCTGAACATTGGTCATGCTGGCTGAGGCTGAGGCTGATGGGACTTGGGAGTCTAAAAAAACAACTAGAAAACACCATGCTGCCTATCCCAGGAACAGGGAAACACAGCACTGCAGGTATAGAACATAAGAAGAGTTCTGCTGAATCAGACCAAAGGCCTATTTAGTACAGACCATGAGAACAATAGCCTGTTGTTCCCCAATGACCAATCTGCAAAAGCTTTCTGTTAGTAACTAGACTTCATGGCTAGTAGCTATGGATAGTCTTATCCTCTAAGATTTCACCTGAGAGCATAAAAAGAGCCTGTTTGATCAGGCCAGTGGCCCATCTAGTCCAGCACCCCCTTCTTACTGTACAGTGGCTAACCAGAGGTCTTTGAGAAGCCTGCAAGGAGGACAAAATCCTTCTTCCTTCCCGTAGTTTCCCGCAACTATTCTCCTTGTGAAGCCACATCTAAGGGCTCATCGACACTTCCCTATGCCCCATGATTTATAGGCATGTGTCTGAGAGGTTTTGTCCCATCACTTTCCCTGGGAAAAGCACACTGTTTACTGCTAAATTGGAATGAACGTCAATTGTGTTTCCTGCAAATTGGCATTTGTTCCAATTCAGCGGGACGCATTATTTGGCTTGGACCTGTACTTAGAAATCATAGGGCAAGTGGAAGTGTGGACAACAGTGCCTAGATCTCATAGTTTAACTGTGTGCTATGCAAATACGTGTTCTTTCCTGTTCTGAATTTCCCACCACTCAGCTTCATCAGATGCCCCCATGTTTTGAGGCTTTTGCCACTTGCCTCAATGCTTTTTCCTCCTTGTAGTGTCAGAAGTCATGCTATGTTCTCAAGCCTTTTTCCTGATGATGTCAGCTGTCACCATGTGTCTGTCCATTTATATAAAAGAAATATTGTTCACATGCAGGCAAGTATTGTGGTAAATCAGCTTGTGTTGATTTTACCATATCAAAAGAAGAAAGCAAGAATCAGTCCTCATGCTGGGGTAGCAGATCCCACGGTTAGGTCATGCAAAGGTTTGACTGCAGATACATATGGGTAACTTTGGTTGTTTGGGAGGCAAATGGCAGAATAATAATAGTTCTTTGTAATGGAAATTTGAAAGTCAAAACAGACATTTGAAACACAGCGTGATTTCCTTCACTTGTGAGATCACCCACTGTCATCTTGTTTTTTTAGGTCTTGCATGTTCTTCCTCCAGATCAAAGTTAGAAATTAAAAGCTAAATGCATGGCAAATGCAGAAACCTGACCATTCTACTCATGATGATTCCCATCTAGTTTTGTACTTGATTATCACTGTTTAATTTTTTTTTAGCCAGCAGGAAACTTCTTTTGTGCCTTGAAAGTGATCCAGGTTTTTAATCTCACTGTCAGACTCTTCAATTTTAAAATCCTGCTTCGTTCAAATAATAAGATGATGGTGTCAAGGGTTAAAGAGACCAGAGATCAGTGGAAACCAAAATAAATAAGGAGTTAGTTGCTGTTGTTTTCAAGTCAATCAATTTTGCTATCAAGGCAACTGTGCATTCTGTAAGGTAACATAAATTCCCAATTTTTCATTCATAACATTTGCCTAGTTGTCCTGTTGCATGCCAATATTTACTGGTAACTCTTAAGAGGAAAATGGATCATCAGTTTAAGTCGGTTGAATATTCTTCAGATTTATGCTAGCTAAGTTGTATATCTTTAATTTATGCTAGCTAACATATTTGCAGCACAGTCCTATACGTATTGATGGGATGCAGGTGGCGCTGTGGGTTAAACCACAGAGCCTAGGGCTTGCCGATCAGAAGGTCGGCGGTTTGAATCCCCGCAATGGGGTGAGCTCCCATTGTTTGGTCCCTGCTCCTGGCAACGTAGCAGTTTGAAAGCATGTCAAAGTGCAAGTAGATAAATAGGTACTGCTCCGGCGGGAAGGTAAATGGTGTTTCCGTGCGCTGCTCTGGTTCGCCAGAAGCGGCTTAGTCATGCTGGCCACATGACCCAGAAGCTGTATGCCGGCTCCCTCGGCCAGTAAAGCGAGATGAGCTCCGCAAACCCAGAGTCGTCTGCGACTGGACCTAATGGTCAGGGGTCCCTTTACCTTTACCTATACATATTTACTCAGAAGTAAGTTCCACTGGGTTCAATGGGTATTATTTCCAGGCAAGTGCCTACATAATTTCAGCCTTAGAGTAGCCAACTTGTATACCTCATACCAGTAAATTTGGAAACACCATAGATATTTTTATAAAAAATAAGAGAACAACATGGTTGCTTTGGTATTATTTCTCACTGAATTGCCTTCCAACTTCCAAAGAATAAATTCACCAGATTCCTTCTGAACTAGGGTAATCTGACAAGTGATTGTTTCAGAGCAACACCCAGGCTAAAAGACACATAAAGATTTTCCTAGGAAGGCATGAAAACTGTAGAGAAGCAGAAAATGTGAGCATTCGTTGCCACAGAAATATAACTGTGTTTTTTTTTAAAGCTACAGCAGAAGCATTGAAGCCTTTGAGCTTTAGGGAAAGTATGATGGCAGGAACATGCTTTGTTGTTTGGATTAATTATATTGAAAAGCTTGTGCACTACTGCAACAAGGGCAAAAAGTTTTGTTCAATTTAACTGCCCCAAAGGCAGGGCTGACATTTGCAAAAAGGCGAATCAAGAGTTCTGTCGCGGTCTGATAACCAGAATAAATGTTAAGCGCTGAACTTTAAGCAGAGACCTTTGAAAGACCTCTGAGTACACTGTAGCTGTCTCCCCTTGCTTTCCATCCTTTTACAATACTGTGCTTTATATATTGCTGGTCTCAATGGTGCTGTCACAGCAGAATCTGGAGGCAGATGTGCAGGGTCCAAATCAGCAGAAGCGGAACTGGCTTATCACATTTAAAGTAAGTGGAATAATATGCATTAGCAACCTCCTCCCACCTGTAAGACCATTAAACCCAGAGTCTAAAATTACCTGATGCAGCCTGCCTTCACTAACTTAATCCCCTCAAGATTTCCCAACTAGCATGGCCATGATAGGGACTGATGGGAGTCATAGTCCAAAACATCTGGAAGGTACCAGGCTGTTGAGGGCTGACCAAACTGTACCACTGGCTCCTACTGTTTTCAGTTTACATGTTTTGAGTTTCTCTGAACTTAGTTTCTCACATGGAAAAGCGGCATATAAAGTTTGATCAAACCTTTCATCATGAGATGGGGAACCTTTGGCCTGACATATGTTGTTGGACTCCAACTCCCATTAGCCCCAGCTAATCTGGCCGGTGCTCAGGGGTGATGCGAGTTGTAGCCCAACAATACTTTCTTAAAAATATAACGTGGTATAGAAATGACAACAACATTTGGGGGTCAAAGGGTTCTCCATTCCTGCTGCTCAGTATCTATAAAAATGTTAAGATTGTTTTAAGTGATCTGTACAGTTGATAACTTTGGTCAGTTCATGAAAAGCCCTCAGTGATAATTCTGTGGGGGGTGTGTGTGTGTGAAGAACCCCAGCAATCCAATTTTCGTAAGAGGAAAGAAATAAAACAAGTCACATAACTTCGGCTGACATAAAATTATAGGGTGTCCATCAGCACCTACTAAATATGAACGCTGTGTGAACAATTGCTCTGTGGCACTGGCATAAATTATGAGGTAACAGACATTCTCCGCATTATAAAAATGTGCTGAATAAGAACCAGAGGTTTAATCTCCTGTTGCTGTTATCTCCCATTCCTCTCTGCTTAATGGCCTGGGATTCCAACCAGTTGCAGGTGGTTGTACAGAAGACAAGATGGGAATCATTTGCTTTCTCCTCCTCACTTGAAAGGTTTGCTCAAAGAAGCAACTTTGAGGCTGCTGCTCCTGTGCTTAATCAACAGTTTGGATTAAATGTGTATAAATTATAGAGCACTTTTCCACTTCTAAATTATGGAGAAATATTACACACATCGCTAAACTGGAAATAGGGTTGTATAATTCTATTTTTAAAAAAGGAAATGCAAGGAACAGCCTCATGGCACCTTACAGACAAACACACCTTTCTACGCCCATTTACTTGGGGGTTCAATGAAGCTTCCTCTCAGAAAAGGGATGTATTAGATTGACCTATTAGTATTTAAGGTGCTAAAAGACTCTGCAGTTTTGGAGTTTCTTTGCTTGTGTCTGCAACAGCCCAGCACAGCTAGCACTCAGGGATTTTTTTTTAATGGATTAACTTTCACCCGCTTAAATTAAACTAGGGATTTGTACAGTCCATTCCTATATTTCAAGAAGTGACAGCACATTTTAAAAATTGTGGAGGAGGAGGTAGGCATTTTTGCTGAAGGTCATAACTCTGTTGGGGGGGGGAATCTCATTTCAACAGTAAATAGCAATTTGGTGTTGCTAGACCCCAGGGCCAACCCAAGGTACTTCTCTGCCTGGTTTTATCCCATTTCCTGGATATTATCCCAGTTGGCATTACAACAAAGATGAAGTAGGAAAAACGTGTGTAGGAAATGTTTGAAAGTTCTTTTTCTGCTGCTTTTACTGTACTTTGGTGGTAGGATGTTTGTTATTCATTCATTCATTTAAATAAATGTATCCATTCATTTATTTAAATAAATGTAGATTTGTTTTGCTTTTTACTTTTTGATGCTGTTAGTTAGCCACTTTGAGCGTCCCCATTGGAGTCAGGAAGCAGAATAGAAATCATATTCTAAATAAGGTGTCAGGGGATTCTTGTGACTACTCTAGAGTAACGACGCTCCTCAGGTTACTTTTCCATAACGTGTTTATTGGTGCTGCTATGTACAGTGAGGAAGGTGTAGAAACATGTCTTCTTACTCCGATGCAGAATCCGGAAGTGCCCCCCAGCGCGAATGCTCCCAACATAAAAGTCGCGGGACACTGAATCTCCTCCCCTTTCTTCTTTTTCGTAATTCCGGAACCGGCGGAAAGGGTCTGCGTTCCATGTTTTCCCTCTCCCCCTTTTCCCCTTCTCTCTCCTCCCGTCTGTGGAGTCTGGGCTCTTTCATCCTGCCTGAGCCCGGGGCACTCTCTCTGTGTGTCCTGACTGCCCTCCCCCGAGCCTGTGCTTCCTTCGCTGCTCGGGGAGGGGCTGCTCCTGATGATAGGGGGAGGTACTCTGTACTCTCTCCCCCTTACATAAGGGAACATTGATTGGCTGGCAGCTGTGATCCCTGTCCCTCCACCTCAGAGCCGTTTTTATAATTATTACTTAAAGGATTGGGCTATTTCTTAAAATGAACTCTCCTACATTTATGCATCCGTTCTGCACTTCTTTTCTTAAGCACAATCTCTTGGCACAATGCTTTAAAACTACTCTGAAGGCTGAGAGATGACGCTCCTGATTACACCAGGCAATCAACCTTCTTCCCAGCTTGCTCTACTGAAAACCCACAGAACTGGTTTCCCCATAATTAATCCTGGAAAGGAAAATATGCCTGTCAACAGCATAGTAAGTTCAGCTCCAGTGCCGTGGCTATTTCCTATGTATGGTGGCAAGGTGACTTGGCTGTAGCGTATGGCCTCTGTTTGTGAAACAACTCTCTTGCCCCTCAAAGAAATTATACTGTCATTTCTTTTAACTGACTGAGAGAACTTGATGACAACTAATTTTAAGAATCTCTAGTCTACATATTGAGGTCAGGGATAATGAAGCACATAATCCACAACTGCATCAAATGAGAGATTCTATCAACTTCACTTGGAGTTATTCAGTGATGAATATCAGCCCATCATCCTTTTAAAAAAATGCAACAGCAATTTCATAGCAGATGGGATGTGAGTACGGATGAGAAGTACTGCAGTTTACGTCAATACAAAGTGAATCATTTTGTTTCTTCGGAACCCCCATATTTTTCACTTGCTCAGTTACAAAAGCAAATTATAGAACAAATCAGTTGGCTCATGAAGTCCAGCTCCCATAATCTCTCACTGTAAATGTTTTTTTCACAGCTTCTCAGCCAATTTCCTATTGAAAACCTTCACAGATAGATATTCTTTTCTGGGCAGTTTCTTCCATTGTCATAAGAACATCAGAAGAGCCTTGGAAGATCAAACCAAAGGTTCATCTAAGTCCAGCATCCTGTTTGCACAGCAGCCAACCAGTTGTCCATGGGACGACCAAGAAAGATATGAGAGCAACAGTGCTCTCCTCCTTCTGTACTCCCCAGCAACTGGTATTCAGAGATACTGTATTGTACGCCATCTTTGATATGGGAGGTGGTACACAATCATCATGACTAGTAACCATTGATAGTCTTATGACTGTCTAACCCCCATCACTGCTATGCTCACTTAGGAATTTTTGGTGAGGGGCTTAATGATCAGCATTTTGAATGTCTAACTGTGCAAAGGCCTTGTTCATGCATCACTCTAAGCCAGGGGTCCCCAGACTTACCGGGCTTCGGGCCGGAGGGCAGGGGAGTGCGCGCGCAGCGGGCCAGAGGGCGGGGGAGTGCGCGCCCGTGCGCATGCGCACACGCACACGGTCGGGGGGGGAATCGCCGAAAATCGCTTGTGCGCATGCGTATGGGCCTCCCCCGACTTGGAAGTGCATCGGAAATGACCTCTTCTGGGTCGGGAGAGGCCCATACGCATGCGCACAAAGGATTTTCGGCGATTTTTTGCCGATTTTGAAGATCGCCGCCGCGTAAGAGCGGCCGGCGGCAGCGGGCGGCGGGGGTCGTCGCGGGCCGGATTGGGAGGCCAATTGGGCCGCATCCGGCCCGGGGGCCGTAGTTTGGGGTCCCTGCTCTAAGCCAAATTAAGGACCATACTTAGAAAGAGCAGAGGAAAGATAAGTGTGGATATGCCCTGTGTTTTCTTTGAAATAAACCACAAGCAGTAAGTAAAAAATAAGTCAAGAACAAACCTTTACCATTTGTAAACAGCAGCTATAGTATTTTGTACGTGGAATATGTTGCACACAGTTGTTGTTGTTTAGTCATTTAGTCATGTCCGACTCTTCATGACCCCATGGACCAGAGCACGCCAGGCACTCCTGTCTTCCACTGCCTCCCACAGTTTGGTCAGACTCATGTTGGTAGCTTCGAGAACACTATCCAACCATCTCGTCCTCTGTCATTCCCTTCTTCTTGTGCCCTCCATCTTTCCCAACATCAGGGTCTTCATCAGCTTCATCAGCTCTGAATCTACTTGTACTTGTCCTCCGCTCTTCCTCAGTAGCATGTTGGACGCCTTCCAACCTGAGGGGCTCATCTTCCAGTGTCATAACTTTTATATGCCTGTTGTCTTTGTCCATGGAGTTTTCATGGCAGGGATACTGGAGTGGCTTGCCAGTTCCTTCTCCAGGTGGATCACGTTTAGTCAAAACTCTCCACTATGACCTGTCCATCTTGGGTGGCCCTGCACGGCATGGCTCATAGCTTCTCTGAGTTATTCAAGCCCCTTCGCCACGACAAGTCAGTGATCCATGAAGGAGGTTGCACACAGTATCCACAAGTAAATAATGTTTTAAAATATATTGTTGCATGCCACCCCTATCTCTGAGTGGTGCAAGATTCCAGCGGTTCCACACACTTACCCAGGGTTCTTGTTTCCTTTTAGAAATTATGCACAGTGGAGACGGAAATATATTTCCTTTTTTTGAAATATGGCAACCCTAATACTAATACACACACACACACACGGGTTGCCATATTTCAAAAAAAGGATGTGTGTGTGTGTGTGTATTAGGGCCATGGCTCTCTCTGCTTTTTCCAGCCCAAAACCTCAACGATCACTATGGTTTGTACTATAAGCGTTTCCTCTAGGTCACATCACAGCAAACGCTCCTTTCCAAACTCCTGCTTTGCCATACTAACTATGTAAGAGCTGAAGAAAGGGCCCTACCCATTTGCCATCTGGCACAGAGTCCAATTTCTACCAATACGCAACATGATATATCAAAAGGACCCCCCCATAGCTGCCAAGTCCGGATCGTAAAGATCCGGGATCGGCAGCGCGCACATGACCGGAAGTTGCGTGACGCAACTTCCGGTGGCGCTTCGCCCTTCTATGGGCACCAGAAAATGGCGGCGCCCATAGAAGGGCAAACCGCAACGAAGTCGCGTCACGCAACTTCCGGTCATGCGCGGAAGCGACTTCCGGCGCCGGCGCCGCCATTTTCTGGTGCCCATAGAAGGGCAAAGCGGCACCAGAAAAATGGCCACCGGGAAGAAGCAAATTAAAGGGACAATGCCGGGATTTTCCGCCAAACGGGAGACCGCTGGGAAACGGTAAGAAAAAAGGGGTTTTCCCGGCGGATACGGGATACTTAGCGGCTATGAACCCCCCTAGTCAACTGGGATAGAATCATAGAATCATAGAGTTTGAAGAGACCACAAGGGCCATCCAGTCCAACCCCCTGTCGAGCAGGAAACACCATCAAAGCATTCTTGACATATGCCTGTCAAGCCTCTGCTTAAAGACCTCCAAAGGAGGAGACTCCACCACACTCCTTGGCAGCAAATTCCACTGCCGAACAGCTCTTACTGTCAGGAAGTTCTTCCTAATGTTTAGGTGGAATCGTCTTTCTTGTAGTTTGAATCCATTGCTCCATGTCCGCTTCTCTGGAGCAGCAGAAAACAACCTTTCTCCCTCCTCTATATTCAACCTCAAAGACCACTATGGTTTGTACTATAAGCATTTACTGCTGGCAGAAAACCATGCTGAACGGTTTCCCTTTTTTGTGACATGGCAACAAAATGGTTTCTGTTTTAATTTTCCTGGCTCTGTCAGGTTGATAAATGGATGTGGAGAAATGCTTCAGATTTCGCACTGCAGACCTGCTTTGCTAAATGTTCAACACTACCTAATTTATACAATCAACACAGAGACATTTCTTCACTGCGCATAAACAGGATGCATTTGTTCACAAGTTGATGTTTGCAGGTGAAGAGAGTAATTTTCCTCAGAAAAGAATTGCTTACAGAATAAAGGTTAGGCAGCAGCTGTAAGCTTTAAAATGGAGCTGTACGGCCAACTGTAATAATGAGATAGGCAGGCAATAAACTTACAGGTTTGGCTCAGGGAAGATTGAGGAGGCAGTGCACTATTCAAACATTCAGCACAGTTTATATTTTATAACTCTGACTGGTAAGCATGCAGAATGCATGCATCTCCTTTAAATTGCAGGTGCTATATGAAAAGAGGGGATCCTTGACATTGAACCTATAAAAAGGAGATAAAAAAGCTGTAGAAATCCATGCCCCCTCTCCGTGCAGTGGGGGGGGGGGCAATTTGGAAACACATCTGACTGTGCTTATGTGTACAACAATGTGCAGGTGCTATTTGAAATGCAGCGGGGAGAAATGACCTTGTCATGTTCTGTGCTGGTAATGTGTACATCGCCTCTGGGTGATAGTTAGCCCTGCTGGTTACCTGTTTTGGATGGTGAATGGACCAAATGTAGTGTCCCCACTCACTCATTCCAAACAGCATATCTTCACAGGAGACCATTAGATCTCTCCTAGCCTACACAGATGGAGTTGCTGCACATAGATATTTATTTTATTTTAAGCATGTTAACCATGCCCTTCAAGGCCCCTAGCATTTTAACCCTGCCCTTATGGCTCACATAAGATCATTAAGAAGACTAACACATAATTGAAACCATTATGTAGGCTATTTAAAGGCAGTTGGTTCAAATCGCCTTGTGAGAGGCCCTGTCTCAGCTGATGAAGCAGCAGCAGATGGAAAAGTGATGATGGCAGCTTGCAGGCTTCCAGATATGGCTGGATTAGGGCCATGATCCATCCATGGAGAGGAAACTAAAACCTTTAGCTGAAATATATGGGGCCTGTTCTGAGCCTTGGGACAGAGCATGTTCTGAATCAAAGATAAACAACCTCAAAGTAAACCTATAATTTTTTCTTTTTATTTATTTATTTGTAATCAAGAGCTGGGCTCGCATACCTCTAACTTGCTCTACATTTGGAATGAGCTGGGTACTATTCTCTAAGAATGGATTCATGATTTCCATATCCAAGTAAAAATCCATTTCATGTTCTTTCACAGTGTGAAAGGCGCACAATGTCAGAATGTTGTCACTCAAATTAAAGACTATAATGTGAGTGTGTTTGGAGTCCTTTGTGTCTACACACTGTGGAAAGTGTTTGTGTTGTGAGCAGAAATACTTCACACCTATCTCCAAAGATAACAGACCAAAAATGCATCTCATCCTTTTATTTATTGCTTGATGTTGAAAAGGACTTGACCAGCTTTGTAATTTAGTAAAGCACAGAAAGTTTGTTTTCCAGGTAAATACTGAGGAAGTAATAAAGCTGTGCAAGTGGGGCCTGCAACAAAATATTGCAACGTGGAGAGCTCTTGTTCAGAGTTCTAATAAGTCAGCTATTTCCTTTTCCAGCACACCCTGTTCCATCTCTCTATTTCATTCTTTTCCTCTCCCCCCCCCTCACCAATTGTATTTAGATTCCTCAAAAGTTAGCTCGTAACCTGCATATGCCTTAAGATAAGTTTTGGACTTCTGCTTGCACAGTGGAAAAATCTGAAAAAGGGACACCCTGAAAAATCAAGGGGTTTGCAAGGGAGAGGAAAGTTCCATTGAGCAAGCAGAAGTCTGCTGCACTTGCTTCACAGCAGTGTGGATATGACCGAAAGGTCGTAGCATCAGCCAGTCTTCATATGAACAGAACAAGGAGGAAGGGAAACTTGACAAAAACAAATACAACAATAAGGGAAGCCAGCACTGTTTTCTCATTTGCTTAATTGTTCAAAATAGGGCTTATTGAATAATTGGGTCACATTGTTGAGTCCTTGGACTCAGCTACCCAGGGGGAAATAAAACGTTTTAAGTATGTTTTAAGTGCAATATACAATGTGACACTAGATGGTGATGGTGAGCCTTATGGACAGTTCATTGTGGTTTTTAAAACACTTTTAAAAAAGCATTTTCAGAACCAATATTCCACCCTTATCTTGGTGGACAAGCAAATTCTTGTACATACCCTGGCATCCTCTGACCTGAGCCCCTTTATTTAAGAAAATACTTGCATGCATTATGTTTAGGTAATCAAGTTTTGAGAATGTATGCTTACAGAAAGAATATTGAAATGTGCATGCCTGAAAGAAAATTAGAATGCCTTTACAAGCTTATTTAAAAATTTGACTAAATATAATGCTTGATATACAATGTGCTCTCCTGAAGCAAAAGGTGGTTCTATGCCCAAAGGAGTGTCCTCTGTTTGAAGAGCTGTATGGACCAAGTCTAGTTTAAACATAAAGCGCCATAGAAACAGAAAGCAGGAGGGGCTTGAAGTTGCTGATCAACGGCAACTTGGCAGCAGACTGAGAAGGAAGACAGGCCACAGTCTATAGCAGGCATCCCCAAACTTCGGCCCTCCAGATGTTTTGCACTACATTTCCCATTTTCCCAACCACTGGTCCTGTTAGCTAGGGATCATGGGAGTTGTAGGCCAAAATATCTGGAGGGCCGCAGTTTGGGGATGCCTGGTCTACAGCAAGGTATATTATAGTAATTATTTTAAAATTTGCATCCATACATCTAAAATGTTATATCCAACTTATTTGGATATACATTGGCTCCCAGTACATTTCTGAGCACAATTCAAAGTGTTGGTGCTGACCTTTAAAACCCTAAACGGCCTTGGTCCAGTATACCTGACAGAGCGTCTCCACCCCCATTGTTCTGCCCGGACACTGAGGTCCAGTACCGAGGGCCTTCTGGCGGTTCCCTTGTTGCAAGAAGCCAAGTTGCAGGGAACCAGGCAGAGGGCCTTCTTGGTAGTTGCGCCCGCCCTGTGGAATGCCCTCCCATCAGATGTCAAAGAGAAAAACAGTTACAGTGGTACCTCACAAGATGAAATTAATTCGTTCCACGAGTCATTTCGTATTGTGGAATTTTCGTCTTGCGAAGTGCAGTTTCCCATAGTGCAGTTTCCCATAGGAATGCATTGAAATTTAATTAATGCGTTCCTATGGGCAAAAAAAAGCACCAAAAAAGGTGCCGACTCACCCGCCACGGCCAGAAGTTTTTAAGGCTCTGGTGAAGGGGATGCAGGAGGAGGGTGGACAGAATTCACAACTTAAAGCAGCATCAACGTGAAAAGCTATGGCCAAACCAGAGCATCTTTTAAGTCTTGGGTCACAAGGGTTCAGCCCTAGACTTTCACTGAATGCCAATGTGGCCCAAGAACATTTGGATTAAGAACAGATGCAGGGAGGGATGTGCTGCAACATGTGTAGACTACCTTTCCCACAACAACCACAGCTTACCCACACATCTCAACACTTAGGCAACTGGGTTTCCAGATCAAAGGGCATAGTTAGATGCGTGCTAACATGAATTTATGCCCAACGTCATCAAAAAATTAACTATTTCCAGCAGAGAAGCTTTGCAACCACTTGAAGTCACACTTCTAGGGGCATTCTTTGCCTTGATTAGTTTTCCTTGCCTCAACACGAAGCAAGGAAATTCCGCAGAGTGAAGGAAACTGGGGCAGACAGACAGAGGAAATCCAGCTTCCTCTGTCATTATGTCTGCCTAGGCACAATAAACACAGAGTCAGAAGATAAAAGGGTCAGGGCTACTCTCAGATCCTCATGATCATTCTACGACACCCTGGAAACCCACCACCTAATCACAATATAGCTCTCACCTATAATGGATTGCATTATAAAATTCACAATGGGAAGAAACTAGAACTGAGGTGCGAATACTCATGCAGTCTTCAAAAATTCAGTGTTTGGTTCCCACAGGTTGTGCCCACAGATTTCAATGTTATTTTAGCACCATCCATGTTTAAACTGATGGTTAATTTTATAATGCAAATATGGTTAATTAGTTTTAGCTTGGGTATGTGAGTGTGCTGGTGTTGATAACGTTTTTCCTTTGCTGTTGGCTTGCTTTATTATAAGTTGTCTCTGTTTGGCGTGTTTAATGTATATCTTAAATGGTACTGTATGTCACCTCAAGGCTCATTTTATCTATATAGTTATATATCGGGTTTTTATTTATTCATTCATTGAACTTATACCCTACCCCATAGGAGCCCAGGATGGTCTACAATCGTCATAATATAACATTAAAGCAATAAAAACCATAGAAGCTCTACTCAGAAATGAATGGTTGTATCAAATGAAATTATCTTGTTAGCGCAAGGACTTCCCGCTGCAGAACAGCAATTCAAGGATGTTCATGTGTTGGTTTCTTTACATGCAGACCTACTACGAAATGTAACTTCAGCTTCTATCCATGGCTATGGACTGGACACAGATATCCTCATTATTTTTACATGCAGGTCTAGAAACTGATCATCTAAGCCAGGCATGGCCAAACTTGGCCCTCCAGCAGTTTTGGGACTACAATTCCCATCATCTCTGACCACTGGTCCTGTTAGCTAGGGATGGTGGGAGTTATAGTCCCAAAACAGCGGGAGGGCCAAGTTTGGCCATAGCACAGATCACAATTATGTGCATTGACTTCATAACAATCACAACTCACGACACCTCAGTGGCATAAAATTCCCTTTCTGAGCCATATATCCTCATGTATATCCCCATGATCTTTCAAAGCGGCTAACATTCTCCTTTCCCTTCCTCTCCCACAACAAACACTCTGTGAGGTGAGTGGGGCTGAGAGACTTCAAAGAAATGTGACTAGCCCAAGGTCACCCAGCAGCTGCATGTGGAGGAGCAGAGACGCGAACCCGGTTCCCCAGATTATGAGTCTACCGCTCTTAACCACTACACCACACTGGCCACCTATGACTTTCATATCACATCCTTTCCTTCTTACACATTGCAAACTAAAAAAATGCAGTGCACACAATTGCCAAATCTTCCACTTCCCTCAGCTGTTGAAACAATCCTTGCTCTGTTGGGAAGACTCACCAAATTAGTCTTTTCTAACTGGCATCTTTCTTCAGAAAGAACCTTAAAAGCTTTCATCATTCCCTTTTGAAAAATAGCAGTAACGTGTCATGACAGAAATTTGGAGCTGAGTCAGATGAACACCTTTGCCTGAGTCATGAGCACCTTTGCTGGCAGCATGTAGTACATCTTGCAAATCTCCTGTCCAATCATCTTGTCTGTTGGGAGTCGTATGCAAGTTGCTACAGTATTGTGGTTGGGGTGCCTATTCGTTTACACAAAATTGCTATCTGTGGACCTTAAATCATGTTGGATTGCATTTTCTTGTGTTTCGATGGAATTTCCTTCAGCAAATCTCAGTGACTGCAATTTACTCATTAGCAGAACCTGACGGTTCATAATAATTCACCATTTTAAAGAATTTTAAAGCCTAGCTGTTGTACAAAAGGTGACTATTGTATATTAGATTAGATTATATTGTATATAGCACAACACCAGGCTATGTTGTTGTAAGTTTGTCAAAAAAAATCTGCTCTGTCATAGGATGGGTTTCTTATCTATTCTATATTTTTATCTTAGGATTTTGTATTTTCCTATTATTATTACTTATAAAATAAAAATTAACAAAACTAAAGTTTTATGAACATCTTGTACATAATCGGCATAATGAGCAAGTTATCATTCAATTCAAATACCATCATGATCTGCTGAATTTTTGATTTAATTAATAATTTGTACTTTGGATCTGCTTCTACTAAGGATTGTTAGCTTGACCAGTCTAGCTGTCCACCATGCGTTTCGTAAGTTTCTTTTGGGAGAGTTAGGAACATAATATTTCTTGAACACCTGATCTCTAGTTTTCATTTCCCCTCTTAGGAGTCAATCGTTTTAAAAAAGAGATTCTTTTGTTTCCCAACCCACACCCAGTCTTTCATGCTGTGAGGGGAGAAAAGTCTCGTTGCCAGAAAAACATCACAAAAGTCATTGGACGGTTCCAAATGCTACATTCTTCACCTAACACATCTCAGTCACAAATCCACATTGGTTGAGGCCTGATATTTAATATTTGCATTGGCAAATGAGCAAAACCAAATGTGAAGAGTTTTGTGCCTGTTTTTCTAGGTCCCCAAGTGCCCTTTACATTTGTCTCCTTGCATTTCCCCCATGGTCCCTGTTTGTCACTGCCACCACTTTAAGTTTGGTCTTAGATTTATCCCTGGAAGCCATGGAAGGTCTAGGGTGCCTAACCAGCCATCATTTTATTGGCTGGTCCAGTGAAACTATATTCTGACCTGAAGTAACCAGAACTAGGAGCTACTCCAGGTGGTATTTCAGAGTTAAAGTGATAAAGTAGTATTGCTTTATACTAGAGTAAACTAGTATTGAATGGGGTAACTGTGCCCCTGAAGGACCAGGTGCGCAGCGTGGGAGTCATTTTGGACTCACAGCTGTCCATGGAGGCGCAGGTCAATTCTGTATCCAGGGCAGCTGTTTATCAGCTCCATCTGGTACGCAGGCTGAAACCCTACCTGCCCATGGACTGTCTCGCCAGAGTGGTGCATGCTCTAGTTATCTCTCGCTTGGACTACTGCAATGCACTCTATGTGGGGCTACCTTTTAAGGTGACCCGGAAACTACAATTAATCCAGAATGCGGCAGCTAGATTGGTGACTGGGAGCAGCCGCCGAGACCACATAACTCCGGTCTTGAAAGACCTACATTGGCTCCCAGTACGTTTCCGAGCACAATTCAAAGTGTTGGTGCTGACCTTTAAAGCCCTAAATGGCCTCGGTCCAGTATACCTGAAGGAGCGTCTCCACCTCCATCGTTCTGCCCGGACACTGAGGTCCAGTGCCGAGGGCCTTCTGGCTGTTCCCTCGCTGCAAGAAGCCATGTTACAGGGAACCAGGCAGAGGGCCTTCTCAGTAGTGGCACCCGCCCTGTGGAACAGCCTCCCACCAGATGTCAAAGAGAAAAACAACTACCAGGCTTTTAGAGGACATCTGAAGGCAGCCCTGTTTAGGGAAGCTTTTCATAGAATCATAGAATCATAGAATAGAATCATAGAATCATAGAATCATAGAATCATAGAGTTGGAAGAGACCACAAGGGCCATCCAGTCCAACCCCCTGCCAAGCAGGAAACACCATCAAAGCATTCCTGACAGATGGCTGTCAAGCCTCTGCTTAAAGACCTCCAAAGAAGGAGACTCCACCACACTCCTTGGCAGCAAATTCCACTGCCGAACAGCTCTTACTGTCAGGAAGTTCTTCCTAATGTTTAGGTGGAATTTTCTTTCTTGTAGTTTGAATCCGTTGCTCCGTGTCCGCTTCTCTGGAGCAGCAGAAAACAACCTTTCTCCCTCCTTTATATGACATCCTTTTATATATTTGAACATGGTTATCATATCACCCCTTAACCTTCTCTTCTCCAGGCTAAACATACCCAGCTCCCTAAGCCGTTCCTCATAAGGCATCGTTTCCAGGCCTTTGACCATTTTGGTTGCCCTCTTCTGGACACGTTCCAGCTTATCAGTATCCTTCTTGAACTGTGGTGCCCAGAACTGGACACAATACTCCAGGTATTTTAATGTTTAATAAATTATTGTATTTTAATACTTCTGTTGGAAGCTGCCCAGAGTGGCTGGGGAAACCCAGCCAGATGGGCGGGGTATAAATAATAAATTATTATTATTATTACCGGTGTTGTTGTTGTTGTTGTTGTAACTGGAGCTGCCCTCTGGACTCTGCAGTCTCTTCCATCATGCTCTTTACTCATCAGATTCCACCCCAGCTTTGCTCCAGTCCTGATCCGAATCTCACCATGTGTTGGGGGAGCAATACTTTTGAAATCATCCATTGGAAGCTCTACATTAGGGGTCTATTTTTAACAAACTATAGCAGTGTCACTCAAGTGGACTTTCCATTCAAGGTACCTGATAAAGAAAGGCATTTCATCTATTACTGGTGTAAGTTATATCCAACTATAGTGCAGTGTGTCTAAACAGGATAGTATTGGTTAGTAGTTTGTACCGTGGAGCTAACACCGTTTGGATGGAAGGTAAATCATTTTGTTTTCAGGTGAACTCTTCCCAATGTGAGCTTAGTATTGCAATAAACATTGTGTTTCGCTTCCAGGTGACATTTCTTTCTGTACGCAGTTTGCATACAGTTGAAAGGTGTTGTTAGGCACAAGGAGTACAAGCTGATTTGAAAAGTGGGCTTCCTCCCTTCTTCCTCAGACACAGTGATTTGCAGCTAACCATATTTTGCCACACTGTCTGAACACAGCAAAGCATGGTTTATGCATACCATTGTTTGCCACACCAGCATGCTGGGACCGGAAACCCCTGTGGTTAAGTTCTGCATCCATAGCTTTAAAATTTTATCTTCCATGTTCTTCAAATACAGAAGATAAATTATAGCACACTGAAAAATTAGCAATTGATGTTCTTCCCCTGACTTTCCTTTATTTGATCTCTCTCATACCAAGCCTTTAGTCTTTCTTATACACAAAGCAACATGGATGCTTACTCATCTGTCCCGTGGGCATTGAAGTTCTTTTCTCTTCATGTTACAAGAATATGAAGTTGCACTTGCACAATGATTGGGCATACAAAAGGTAAGAGGATTATGAAGGAAACCAAATTTTAAGCTTGTTGATCCTGAACATTTTTTTCTGAAGACTTTTCTTTTCCATAACTTTTTTTTAAAAAAGGTTGCTTTATTTGGAAAGCACTTCTTCTCTGGAAGCTTGTGTAGACTTAGCAAATACTTTGTGGCTCATAGTGGGATTTCATCCTCAAATTATGCTGCGTCAGCAGAACAAAATGTTGCAGCAGTATAGCAGATTTACACCAGCGATAAGCAGCATCCACACTGTTGCAAACCACCCCAATCTCAGAGCGGTGCAAAATTCCAGGGGTTTCAGACAGGTTTCCGTGTTTCCTTCTGGGTGAGGTACACCAGAGACTGTGGTGTCTTTAGGTTATATGGTTTATTTACACATGTATACAGCTTGAGCCTGCGATGGAGGGGTTCACAGCATTAACCATAGCCATAGCCTGGGATTCAATCAGAAGTCAAACATTGCTCTCTCTCTCTCTCCAGCTTCCTGCTTTGCTTCTAGCTTACATCACTCCAACAACTCCTTGCTCTCAACTCTGCCTTTGTCTTTCTAACTTCCTTGAGCTGAAGGGGGACACCCATTTGCCCTCTTGCACAGTCATCTCACCAGGAAGCTAGCCTGGCTTTTCCAAGAATTAAAAGCGGGTGCAGCCAGAAATTAGAAGGGTTTTGGCATACAATCTACCCCCCCCCAAAAAAAACACCTCATAAAAACTTATTGTGGAATATCAAAACAGAGGGTTATTCCATAGATGGGATTTATCAAGTGGGTACAAGGTGCCAGCATTTATTTGCATTTATATTCAGTGTAAAAAAATTCAAACAGTTCCTATGCTAGACAAGAAATCTGCCTTCAGGCAAATATTTCTTGTTTGGAAGGAAGTGGTATATATTTAAATACTTCCCCCTTTCCCTTTGATATATATCACAAAGTTAAAGGCTTTATTCAAGCAGCAGTTGTAAAAATTGAACTCCCATGATTTTTCCTCAGTTACATATGACAGTTATTCTAATGCCATAATGATTTATGACAGGTGGGCATAAATCGTTAGAGTGCCACTCCTATGCAGCCGTTCAAACATTAAGCAGGAGAGTAACAGACACTTGCTTTGTCCAACATAGAAATATAGAAAGAGCAAAAAGAAGTGACTTTCTAAGCAGGGATGGGGAATCTGGTGCAATCCAGATTTTGTTGATCTCTTATCAACCCCGGTCAGCATGGTCAATGGTCTTAGTTCGTGAGAACACTGCAGGCTCCCCCCAACTCTGGTTTAGAGGGTAAGCAGTGGCACAATGTGTCTAGAGAACACTCCAGATCCAATGAAGGCCAGAGTCAGATTTCATCAAGCTTTCTGGGTCTCTTTCTTCACATCACCTGTTCAGGCAGAGTTTAATCTTTAAACCACCACCTACACACAAATTTGTAAATAACTGTATAACCATGCATTAGTGTAAGCAAGCACTAATATTAGTAAATAGCAAGAATTGATGAAATCATATATATATATATATATATATATATATATATATATATATATATATATATCACTACCTGGAGGCGGGGTGTGATTGTAGGAACCGCTTGAAAGATTCAGGTTAAAGAGAGAGGTATTTGAAGTCATAAATTGGATGCAAAGAAATCAAGCCAAAATAGACTTATTACAGTAGGGGGGAATTTTCTTGCGGTTTAAAGTGCCAAGAGCTAAACAGATTGTTGTGTTTGTTATGAAAATTAGGCTCTTTACAATTCCCAAAATAATAAAACTATACATGTTTTTCTCAGGCAGTATTCTGAGAATTCAGAGCCATGTGAATAGTGTGTGTGTGTGTGTGTCAAGGGAGATGGAGTTCTTCTTGGTTTGTCACACCAGAAGCTTCTAGAATGGCTCACTTGAACAAGCTGCCAAATTGCTTATTCCCCTGCCCTCCCCGCCCTCCCCTCAATAAGTATTATCATGCTGAAAAACACTGCTGGGGAAAACGTAAGGGAGAAAACTGGGTGCATTTCTAGATTTTGCATAGAAAGAAACAGAGCCCTGGATCTGAGGTTTGTTACATCCTGCTGTGGTTTCCTTAATGTGATGACCTGTGGTTGATACAGATAAATGAACTCAGCTGAACTTTGTGGGTGCTGATTGATTTACATTAGCTCCTGCTTCCAGACAGGATGCATGTTCTCTCACTGGAAGCTGTTATCAGCTATCAGCTAAGACTTTAAATTGCCCCTCCATAACCTACTGCTCTCTCTCAGTTACCATCCATTCTTTCCTGGTGCCCAAGAGAGAGTTCAATATTCTAGATTGCATCCTTAGTATTCTAATACGGACAAATTGCTTAAAGTGTAGCCGGATGAGATATTAGGCTTAAAAATGAGGGCATGGCCCATCCCTGTGGGGATGAAGATGCTTCATTGTAACTCCTCCACATCCTTCCACCTGTCTTCTCCTAACTCTTACTTATAACTGGTCCACTCCATGGACTCGGATTGTATTCTCACCTCTCTCTCTCCTTCTACTGGTGCAGTTCACTCAGCCATTTCCAGTAATGCAGGGGAGGGGAAACTTTCTCAAATCAGGGGCTGCATTCCCGCTGGGCAACCTGCCAAAGGCCATATGCCAGTGGGGAGTGAGGCCAGAGGCAAAAGAAGGGGAACCAACAGATATTTCTACACCCCATTATACGTCCCTTTCTAGCCTCCATTCAGGCAAGCAAAAGGCATCAAGGACACATTCCGGCCAGCAAAAAACTGTCAAGGAGGGTGTGAAGTTGGGCAGGGAATGGGTGTGACTGAGGAGGCAGTGACAGCTCCCCCCTCCCTCTTGGTCAGTCCAGGGGTGGGGGGGGGCACAGGTGTCCCTTTGCCGACCATAAGGAAAAGGAGGCGCCCCCGATCTCGGCCCCGAAGGCCCGGCTCGGGTGTGGCTTCCCTCCCTGTGGCTCCAGCCTCAATGCGGGAGCCTATCGTGGGGGTACTTGGTTTTACACTGCCTCAAAAAAAATGTGTCCAGGGCCACATCCCTGCAGCCCCTCCCCCCATGCTATGCCACTGCCATCAAGGATCACTTTTAAATCTCAATTATTTATAGAGATGTTTTTAAAGGATAACAAAAACACAGGCTATGCTCAAGTTTTGCTGCTATAAACAGTGCTTTTCTCGAAATATAGTCGGGAGGGGGGTGTATATGTCATTTGGAGACATGTCTTAGAGTGGGATGAAAAAGATAGCAACTGACAACATTGCTACAAGGAATTTCCGCTGAAGAAGTCTGGGGTGACACAGTTCTTGACATAATGAGGCCAAATGCCTTATCTGGCTCTTCTGCAAGAATCTCATATCATTCACTTCTGGAGTCTGATCAGGAGCGACTTGACATTACAGTGGTACCTTGGTTGTTGAATGGCTTGGCTCCCAAACAAACTGACTCCCAAACGCCGCAAACCCGGAAGTAAGTGTTCTGGTTTGCGAACGTTTTTTGGAAGCCAAACTTTTTGTGTGGCTTCCGATTGAGTGTAGGAAGCTCCTGCAGCCAATTGGAAGCTGCGCCTTGGTTTTCGACAGTTCTGGGAGTCGAACGGACCCCCAGAATGGATTCAGTTCAACAACCAAGGTACCACTGAATAGAGATATTGGATTCTTATCTCATTATACATGAGAAAGCTATTTTTAGCCATCTCACCCATTGCTTTTTCCTGTAAGACCAATTGCAGTTGTTAACAGTCATCAACAGGTTTATCACACCTATCAGCCAAACACCCATTCCCACCACCCTTCTGAGTAATACCCCTCCCTACCCTCTCACTATATATAAGGGTCTGGTGACTTCTGTTTCAGTGTATCTGAAGAAGTGTGCATGCACACAAAAGCTCATACCAATGAAAAACTTAGTTGGTCTCTAAGGTGCCACTGGAAGGAATTTATTTATTTTGTTTCGACCATGGCTGACCAACACAGCTACCTACCTGTAAAGAAAAATGTGTTTTATATGTGTTGTATATGCGATATAACACTGTGACACCAGATGGCGCTGTGGAGTCCCATCTGTCCCTACCGGATTTCCCTGTATGCGTTTGCAACGCATCCAACTGAATCACTTCTTTGATGTGTCTAGATCCAGCCCAAGTCTTCATCCAATATTCTATCCACTGGACACATGAATCTGTTTTATACCATGTTAAGGCATTGCTCCATGTAGCCTAGTAAGATCTACTCTGATCAGCAGTTCTCCAGCAACCTAGGCATAGGGCTTTCCTATCATCTGGTACAGCTGAGTTGCCAGGGATTGACTCAGGACTTCCTACATTCAATACATAAGCAGCAATGAATGAGCTATGTCTCCTGTTTCGGTCCTTGTACAGTACATAGAAGGAAGATATTAAACCAAACACTCAGATAAAAAATTCCCTCTGAAGTACACAGCCAATCAGGGCACATTCTATCTCAGCAAGGATCATGCTACTCCACCTATCCCCGCTCTTGGCTGATTAACACTAACATAGTTAACTCTTACATTTCAAAAAGAACGATCCCTGCTGTTGCACTTCCAACAGCTGGGAACAGAACTCCCATCATCCCCCGCCAGCATATCTGAGGGTCAAAGGGTGATGGGATTTGTACTACAGCAACATCTGGAAGGTCACAAGTTCCTCACCCACACTTTAAGGTTATGACCTTAACTGAGCTCAGCTACAACCAGTAGATAATAATCTTTATAATAAGCTGCTGACAAAATGATGCAAGCTGTTAAATATAAAAGTTGCCAAAAATAAATGAATACTGTTTATGAGGCATGAGCACTGAAACTAGAGAGAAAATAGAAATACAGGAAATAGCTGACATGGGGACCAAGCTGTTTCTAAGCAAAGTGTTTTATTAAGGCTGTAGTAGTGACAATTCCTGGAATAATTCAGTTTTTTAGAAAAACATGGGAAAGAAATACATGTTAAAATAGTCCAGAAAGTGATGATTACTAGGTAGTATCATCTATTCAGCCAATTTTCCACAGTGTCCATGAAACTTAGTAACTTGGTTATCCCTAGCACCCTTCCTGGGAAAGAGGGAGGATAGTTTTATTGTGCATCATGCCAAGATTAAAGGGTGTGGCAAAATGTGACTCCTGTCTTGGCAGGCCATGGCAGAAGGTGAATACAGACAACCATTACCCAACTGGCAACTTTCCATCAGGTATGCACCTGTCAATTTCTGCCAAGTGTTGAGAAAATGCTTATCGTGGCAAAATTTATTATGGCTCTACTTCCCCAGATTTATGATTGGGAACAGATATCTAATAAAATTATCCTGAGCGCTTTGTGCATGTAAGCACTTGAGAAACTAGGAATATGAACATCTTGAACCTTTAACACTTTAAATCTAAGAGGATTTAAAGTCACTGCTCACTACCTGGGTTTTATTCCAAATGGCCCTCCTTTGCTTTTCTCTTTCCCTTTCCTTTCCTCTCCTCCCAAATATGCCTTTTCATTACTTTTAAATGATTGTAAGCATGCAAGTGTGAGCTGTTTTCATTTTTCGTTTCTGTACAGTGCCTGTACAAGAATTCTGCCAGGGAGAATTTCACTACACATCTTACTACAGAGAGGGCTGGTGCCCGGCATGAATGAACTCTTGGCATAGTTCCCCCAATGCCACGAAACCACAAGACAGCAGGCAGGTCTCCCTTTTGCTTCAAGACCTGAGCTCCAGCTCCATTGTTGTCAAGCGAAAAAAAGGGTTAAATCTGGTCTACGCTTCATTGGAAGCAATTGCAGCTAGCCTGTGTAATAAACCTGTCTCTTCTGGTGATTAAATGTGTGGTGCAATCCTCTTTATTACATACTTCAAAGCATTCAAGGATGCAATTATACTGGGACAGCGTGGCACGCGGATTTTTAAAGGAAAGAAATGGCATCGTCTTTCAACAAACTTACACTACCCAATGTCTGGTGGTTTGCTGCAGGCCAATCGACACTGATACCCAGAGTCCCCCTGCATAAAAGGGCTCCATTAATTTAATTAGACAAAGCAGATCAGCATGCAGATTGCATGCACATAGAACCCATGCACTTTCCATTGAAGCAAACCCTACAGTGGCCTGGTGCAGACAGAACACTAAACCAGAGCCAGGGCACCTATGGCCCTCTAGTTGTTGCTGGACTCCAGTGGCTGCCAGCTAGCAGGGCCAATGGTCAGGGAAGATGGGAGCTGTAGCCCCAACAACATGTGGAAGGCCACACATCCCCCACCCCTGCTCAAAACTAAAGCTGAGTGTTGCAAGCACGAGCCTGATCTCCTGTGATGCTGCCATGAGAAGATCAGATATATCTGCTTTGGTTTCCAGAGTTTGTCATTTCATCTGAACTGGGACACAGGGTTAGTTTTAAATGATTTATCAAAACAAGCCAGGATCAAAACCAAGAGCTTGAAACTGGCTCGTTTGGACAAGCTATAGTTAAAACTAACCACAATGGTCCCAGTTCAGATGAAACCATAAACAGTGGTTTGTTGGAAACAGAAGCAGATCCTTTCGATCTCATCCTAGCAATTGTGCCCAAATGCGGGGTGGAGGGGGGAGCACATGAGTCTGAGGCTTATTCAAATAGCTTTAAATTGTGTTTTTAGTCTTACATCCAAATGCAGTCTGTGGAGTGGCTGTAACTATTTATTTTTGGTTTTACTAATTAATGGGTTAACTTTTTGCAGACCAGCACTTCCAAAACATATAATTGTGATGAGGATGAGAGCGTAGCTAATTATTCTGATTTCAGCCTAATGTATGGGTCTCTTCACCTAACCAATGAAAGACCAGAAGCAAATTTTTTTTAAAAAATTAGACCCTGCAGTCTTGCACACATCCAATTATAAAACACACAGCATTTGGGAAGATTATTCTCAAACGTTCTCTGCAATTCTTTTGATTGAACTTCTGGGCTTATTCAGTAGAGAGGACAGAAATGGATAGTATTGTGTACAGTTGAGGCAGGTCACAGGTTCACACAAAAAACAACAACAAGGACACCATTAAGCAGTGGAGGCAACAGGTGTTGCACATTCAGATTTGGGTATCATTTCCCCCATGTGCATCTTCTGGTTCAAAAAAGCAGACCCATGAGCATCTTCTACTAGAGGGCTATAAATGAACAGGGTTGGTTTGTACAAGTTCTAAAATTCTCCCTTGTCAGGTCTCCTACGGGCATGAAAAACTATCATTAGTCTATAGCAGTGCAAAACCAAAGGTTTTGAGGCATTCAGAGAGAAATCATATTCAATACTCATAGCCAACCTGTGATTATTTGCCTGGCGATGCTGTACAGGAAGCTGTGTGCGTCCGAATCTCTTGATGGTCACACAGCTGTTAAAAGCACAGGATTCCTGCCAAGAAAAATAAGGATGGCAATATTAAGACTAAACCAGGTCCTCCAAGTGTCCCTATTTTCCAAGGACATCCTGATTTAGAGAAGCTGTCCTGGTTTCTGATTTGATCCCAGAATGTCCCACTTTTCCTTAGGATGTCCATGTTTTCATTGGAAAAATGTTGGAGGGTATGGAGTTATCTGACCCCCCCGAGCCGGTTGAACGCAATCCTGTACAGAGAAGGTTTTTTTAAAAAAATGTTTAATGTTTTATTATGTTTTTATATATGTTGGAAGCTGCTCAGAGTGGCTGGGGCAACCCAGTAAGATGAGTGGGGTATAAATAGTAAAATTATCATTATGGAATGGGATATCCCTATTTTCATTGGAGAAATGTTGGACATTTTTTTTATTGCTGACCTTCACCTGACTCTGGCTCCTGACAATATTATCTCGTTTGCCCCCGGAGGTAAACCATTTTTTATATTTTGTATATAAAAAACCACACCTTTTTTCCCCAATTGCTTACTTTGCCAAGTGACCTACCTCAACCAACTTAAGTCAAGATTGGGGCCTTTTGTTAACCAGAAGATTACCCATTTTCCTATGAACTAATATTCCCCACCCCCAAGCCCAGTGCTTTTTCCTTGTTGGTTTTTATCTCTGATTTATAAACTGAGTATAAGGAGATGGGAAAGGGTTTGTTTTCCTTTTCTGGTTGGTATTTTAATTATAGATAAGTACAGTGCTTTTTTAAAAAAATCTGGCTGTATTTTTGAAAACCAGCAATAAACAACAGAATAGGCCACCTAGAATGAAGAGATACTGAGCTAGCAGGAGGGGATATATACCAAAATTCCCTCCACTGCTTTCAGAACCTCTGAAATTCATACTTAGACACTTAGGCCTTAGTTGTTATCTTATTAAAGTCACACACTTTACGGTTTGTGTTGAATGTGGATGTTTTCCTGTTAACATATTGAGTTTGTACATTGCTTCTCGTTATCTGATGTAGGTGCCCTTTGAAACAAAAGCCAAATTAGTCCCATTTTGCCTTTTGCTTTGCAAGCTTCAGCACGGCGATAAGGAAAAGTCTCTGCATGACGCAGCACTAATCCATGAGTCACAAGAAAGGTTCTTTGCAAATACTATGGATAGTGCTGTAGCTCAGTTGTATAGCCTCTGCTTTGCATGCAAAAGGTCTCAACATTTTGAGGAACATTCTGAGAAAGAATCCCTGCCTAAAACTTGCTATCAGCAGTCATTACTGAGCTGCGCACACCTTTCTGTGTTCTGCTGGGAGACCGATATTATAAAAGTGGGACTTGCAACAAACGTTGCAATCTGGAAATGGCAGGTTTACAAAATATCCAGGTTTGCAGGATATAGCAGGGGTGGGGAGCCTTTGGGTGTAAGTGTTAACTTTATACAGTAATCTAGTTTCCACACACACTCACACACCTCTCTCTAGCTTCCATCCAGGCGAGCAAGAGGCATGGTCAGAGTCCAAGGACACATCCCAGCCAGGCAAAAACACTTTGAGGTACAAGGAATGGGGTTGCTTGGAGGGAGGAGGTATGGCCTGGGGAGAGTTCCAAGGGCCAGAGAGGTCTGGATTTGGTCCCTGAGATATGGAATGAATTCCCACCATATGGTGAGAATCTGTACGGAAATACAGGTGAGCTGTACCTGAACATGCAGGTGTCACCCCACAACTTCCCAAGTTGCCAGCTAGCTTTGCTCTACCTTTGCTCTTCCCCTTATTTGCAGGATTTGTATATAAAATCACAATCCAAAATGTGCTTACAGAATTCAGAATAAAATAAAAATTCAGTAATAAGACAATTTGACTGAAAGAAAATGTACAAGAATAAAAGCACTCCAAATAAAAACAGATGATGCAGACAATAACATTAGCAACCAGTAATCTGCTACTATGGGACCCAGGTGGCGCTGTGGGTTAAACCACTGAGCCTAGGGCTTGCTGATCAGAAGGTCAGCAGTTCGAATCCCCGCAACAGGGTGAGCTCCCGTTGCTCAGTCCCAGGTCCTGCCAACCTAGCAGTTTGAAAGCACGTCAAAGTGCAAGTAGATAAATAGGTACCTCTCCAAGAGGGAAGGTAAACGGCGTTTCCGTGTGCTGCTCTGGTTCACCGGAAGTGGCTTTGTCATGCTGGCCACATGACCTAGAAGCTGTACACCGGCTCCCTCGGCCAATAACATAAGATGAGTGCCGCAACCCCAGAGTCGGTTACGAATGGACCTAATGGTCAGGGGTCCCTTTACCTTTACCTTTTAATCTGCTACTAAAATGCTAGATAATAAAAAAGATATTGACTTGCCACCTATATGAGAAAAGCACTTATATTAGTCAAACTTGTTGCATTCCATATCCAAAAAGCCATTCTTGAAGAGGTCTCTTCCTCTGCCACTAAATGCATTAGAACTTCTTAGAGACTTTAAATTCTGAGCAGGTTCCTATAGATGAAAACACGTTCAAGAGCCCCCTTGGTTCAAGGAACTCTGTTAATCCTTGTTTCCTCTTTCTGGTCATCCGTTGCTCCTCTCACCTAATTTGCACTGTTTAGATGCCCCCTGCCTCTTAACCTGTTTTCCATTCAGTGCCATCCCCAAAGCCATGATAGCTAGATTCCCACCAAACACAGGGATGTGTGATTGAGTCCTTTTACAATGAAGAGGACTTGTTCTTGTTTGCTCCAAACCTTGAGACATGTCTGCCTCAACTCACGTTTTCTCACTCACAGTAGCTGGGTTGGTTTGTTGCTCACCACATTCATTCTTGATCCATTGCTTCAAGGTCTGACAGACATAACAGCCTCCTGCACTTTCCTTATTGAGGGATTCATTAGTCACTTGGAATGGATAGGAGATGAAGGTGAGTTGTAATTGGTTGCTGATTCCACAAAAGCATCAATGGTTTCCTAACCATTAGAAATCAATGGGGTTTAGTTCCTTGAGAGAAAGTGCACTTGAAGGTCTCCCTCTTTCAACAGAACATTGCAGCTGGTTCTTTACAATCCCTCTACAAACAGGTTCTCAAAGAGGTAGGAAATTATTGTGGAACATGTGTAACAATGGGATAAATTGCCAAGGAAAGGTAGTGTGTTTTTGCAAGCAGGCTAAAGTGTGTAGGGGGCATGTACAGCCTGTACTTCAAATACCCAGCTTTGGAGCAGCTTTAATTACCTAGCAACTGCTTCAGCGCAGAACACAATGACATTTTCAGAAAAAAGAGATCCTGCTTACATTAGGTTACAGTGTTCCTAATTAATAATCTCATCTTAAAAGGTCTTGCTGAAATATTAATTTCTTTTGCTTCCGTCTTAGTGTTTGGAATCCAATGGTTATGGTTATTAATTCTTAGGGAAACGTGAGTTTCTAGCAAGGTTGCAACAAGCAGAAGAGATGAAGAACAGAGGATGAGTGGATGAACAAACTGACCATTGGATTCAATTTACAGTACAAGAAAAAGGGGTTTAGACTAAACACTAGGAAGAACTTTGTGATGGCACAGGTTGTTTGACAGTGAACTGCCTCAGAAGGTGGTTTTTAAGCAGAGGTTAGATTGCCACCTGCCAGAGATGTTATATTTCTATTGTTACAGTTGTTGTCATTATTACCTGCCCTTCCAGGACAAGTTACAACAATTTATCATTCAGAATTAAAAACATATTACATTCACAAGAATAGGGTGAATCCTGAAAACATACATCTCGACTGTCAATGGCTAGGGTAAAGACGCGTGTCTCCAGCATTTGCCAAAAGCTATATAATAGAGAATTATGGGGTGATAATTCCACCACTTAGGGGCTGCCACGTGGAATGCCCTCCCCTGGGCCATCACCACCCCAAACTTCTGAAGGAGGTGGAACCATCAAGAGAGTCCCCTCTGCTAATCTTAACACCTGGGAAGGTCTATATAGGGAGGGAGGTAGTCCTTCATATATTTGGAGCCTAAGTTATTTAGGGCTTTAAACAACAACATGTGCACCATTAACTGGGCTCAGAAATGGCCTGGCAGGCAATGCAGTTGTTTTAGAGCAGGTGTTATATGAATTGATTTCTTGCATTAGCAAGCACTTGGACTAGGTAACCTTTGAGGTATCACTCAGTCCTATGTGGTAAACTCTATGCATGTTTACTCCAAAGTGAGCTCCACCCAGAAAAGCCTAATTCTTTGCAAAATGTTGTTAAATGACGGAAGCAGAGCAAAAAGCATTGCATCTGTGTTTAGGGTTGCCAGACTCAATAGAGTACAAGGACTTCTGTTCCTTTAATTGCCCTGCTCTCTTTTGAGTCTGGAAACCTTAGAGAGAGACCAGCAGACCCTTTGTTTAATTTCCAAGCAAAGGGTCTGCTGGTCTCTCTCTAAGGTTTCCAGACTCAAAAGAGAGCAGGGCAATTAAAGGCACAGAAGTCCTGTCCTCTATTGAGTCTGGCAACCCTATCTGTGTTTTTTAAGAAAAATGTTGTGGGTTTCAGCCTGTCCTTGATTATCACTCCACTTCCTATTTCTCTGTAGAAGCTGGTTGCAGCATCCACCTTGCCACAAATGCCTTGCAAAGGAGGCCAGTCTCACAAGTGGTGTTGCTCCGCCAACAACTGCCCTTATTTCCTGTTCACTTTGCCCAGGGAGGAATTCCAGAGCTATAAGCCAATTAACTCCATGGGCAATTGAGCATCCAGCCAATACCTTCTTGTCTCAAAGGGACCAGGGCATCTTGATTTCCTTGTACTTTCCCTAAGGCACCCATTGGTAATTTGAAGCCAATTACTCCAGCGCATGGAAGGAACGCAGTTCCTTGGCCTTGTCACATATACACTCTTACCCCCAAACCAAAATAAGGATTGTATTAAGTATGAAATACAAAATGGAAAGCAGGATAGTACAGTATATTCCTGCGTATAAGACTACTTTTTAACCCAGAAAAATCTTCTCAAAAGTCGGGGGTCGTCTTATACGCCGGGTCGTATTTCTTATACGGCGAGTATATCCCAAACGCTATATTTTAACTGGAAAAGTTGGGGGTCGTCTTATACACCCAGTCGTCTTATATGCCGGAATATACTGGTACTTTAAGATAATGAACATTAAAGAAATAGCTAGCTGATGAGGAGGAGTCTGTTACTCACACATGAAGGGTCACCCAAATTTAGATTCTAACACACAACAGCCTTGGATGGTCAAAGATGAGGAAAAAGAAATATATGCACTATGCACTATATTTATTTTATTTTCACCTAAGTGACTTTGATTGATAGGTTGCCTGGCACAACTAATGGGGTGAGTTGCACATAAGTCAGGAAGTTGCTCTTAACGCCTTTTGGGAGATGGGCCAATTGGAGTATTAATTCAAAAGGATATTGTCCTGACAGGCAGAATATCTCAAAGGAAGGCATAGGCTGTGTACTCAGAAGTGGAAGTAAAAACATGACTATGTACTTAGACGGAGTAGAGGACTACAGAATTTGTACGTCTCAAAGAGACACATCTGGCCAGGCTAGAACTAAGTAGGTCACAGTGACACCTTATTATAGAGAAATAAACTTCCTAAGATTAACTGGGACAAGTGTATTGTAATTCCCATCCATTGCAGTAGCCTTTTCCCTTCACTATTTAGGATGGGGAACCTGTGTTCCACCAGATGTTGCTGGACTACAACTCCCATCATCCCTTGGTCTTGCTGCCTTGCTGTTGGAGTCAAACAACATATATAACATAGCTGCCAAGTTATCCCTTTTTTAAAGGGATTTTTCCTTATGCTGAATAGGCTTCCTTGCGAGAAAAGGGAAAACTTGGCAGCTATGATATATAAGAACATAGATTTCCTATTCCTGAGTTAGAGCCATTCCACTATATTATCCAATCTGCTTTCTTCCATACATTATTGACAGTGCTATTATTTATTAGAATTTTCCTCTACTTTCCAACAATGCTCTCAAAACAGCATTCTCACTTTCATTTGCTGTGATATATATGTGGACATTGGGATGGCTAGAGGGAAGTGATGGAATAGTTCTGATCTTGCACAGTTCTGACTACTTTCACATATCCATCTTGCATACCCTCCAACATTTTTCCGATAAAAATAGGGACTCCCGTTCCATAATGATCATTTTACTATTTATACCCAATTCAACTTATTGAGGTGCCCCAGCACTCTGGGCAGTTTCCATCATATATAAAAAACATTAAAAAACATTATTATTATTATTTTTTTAAAAAACCTTCCCTATACAGAATTGCCTTCAGGCGGCTTGGGGGGTTGGATAACTCCATACTCTCCAACGTTTCTCCAATGCAAATAGAGACATCCTAAGGAAAAGCGGGACATTCTGGGATCAAATCAGTAACCAGGATAGCTTCTCTAAATCAGAGACATCCCTGGAAAATAGGGACACTTGAAGGGTCTGACCTTGATGTTTTTGCCCTTAACCCTCCTGCTTCATTTCCTCTCTGTGCCTCAATTGAGTTACTGAAATTTGGATGTGTGCAGTTATACAAATTCTAAACTCACAATTCTGAGAGGAGGGATTGTAGGATGTGCAAAGATTAGGCAAAGGATAATGAGAAGACAAACTGGCGTAGAATTAAACAAGAAGCAACAAGGGTTCTAGTGTAGATACAAAATTTTAAAAAAATTCCTTCCAGTAGCACCTTAGAGACCAACTAAGTTTGTCATTGGTATGAGCTTTTGTGTGCATGCACACTTCTTCAGTGCGGATACAGTGTGTTGTTGCTGCTTGTCTAGCCTTCCATGGTAAACAGCTGGCCCTGGGATGCAGGCCCTGTGTAGGCAGAATGCATCTGAATGCCCAGATTTACATAACAGCTAGGATAAGTGGTGCCCAGAAGCTCAGCACAGCCACATTACAGTCTGTCCTCAGTCTGTTCTCAATTCTGCGTTAACAGTTGCTGCAAGCAGGGAAGAGAAGGCAGTTGGTTGGTCTGATAACACACTTAACTTCATGCAGCCTTCAGTGTAGGTCTTACCCTACGAAACACCACCCAGTTGCTCTCTGCCTGTGGGAAAGTTAATGTTTCTCTGAGCAGTTTCACATATTGTACTTTTGTTGCAATATGTAACAAAATCCATTGTTAGCGGTCCTATCTGGTTGATAGGCATGCAAACATAAAAATCAGAATGATAGTTTTTGAAAACATGGAGCTCAGTATTGGAGATATATCTTCCTCTTCCCCATTCGAAACTGCTCTTGCGCTATTAATAGAAAGTTCATTCCATATTAGTAAGGTCACTTTGCTGTTTACGTTGAATATAGCCAACCCAGGTCAACCATGTTGCTTTCTAGTTGACCCCGTGTGACTCTAGATCAACTAAGGGCAAATTTAATGTTCTAATAATATGAAGGTTCCTGAGTGGCCAGGAAGATAATGTCAGCGTCATTGGATGACCCCAGCTGCTGCTGCTGCTGCTTCTTCTTCTTCTTCTTCTTCTTCTTCTTCTTCTTCTTCTTCTTCTTCTTCTTCTTCTTCTTCTTCTTCTTCTTCTCTCAGCATACTAGTACCAGGGTTCATCCAAGGATGAGAGATTCAGGGCAAACAGAAAAAGTACTTCTTCACATAGCTGATAGTTAAGCTATGAAATTGGCAGCAAGACATTGTATTGCCCACCAGACATTGTATTGTCCACCAACACACCAACATAAAGAGCTTTAAAAGGGGATTGGGCAAATTGATGGAGAATGAGGCTTCCTATGGCTACCGATCATGACAGATATTTGTTACCTCAAGTATCAGAGGCAGCACACTGGGGAAAAGGCTATTGTGCTTCCAATAGGCCTTTGATTGCTTAGGTTGCAGGCATAGCCAAACTTGGCCCTCCAGATGTTTTGGGACTACAACTCATCCCTAGCTAACAGGACCAGTGGTCAGGGATGATGGGAATTGTAGTCCCAAAACATCTGGAGATCCAAGTTTGGCCACGCCTGGCCTAGGGCGTGGAACAGAATGCTAGACTAGATGGGGCCTTTGGTCTGATCCACCTGGCCTCTTCTTATCTTCTTATATGTTACTTGGATCTGTTCTGTACCTGTTTCTCATCATGGGGACTTCCTTTGTGTGCTTTGGCATTCTTGGCATAGCTGACTTTTTGTCTACTATTAGTCATGAAGCTGATGGATTTCAGCGGAACAAACTAGTGTTTTTTCTTCACCAACGATTAAGTGTGTTATCTGACCAACTTCTGACCAACTACATTGAACATACGGTAGGAGGCACAGAACCTTTGACGTGCTTTACATTTGGGCTAGGTGTTAAGAATTGTGATTCAAACTAATTCAAAGGAAATCTGACAAAAATGAATGGGAAACGGGATTGCAATGTAACTGATCTTTAGAGCAATGCAGTGCCATTGTGGTGTGATATACTAAAACTATGGATTCATGTCCCCCCCCCTCAATAGCACTTGTGGTTGACACTATATTTGCCTTTAGCAAGATAGTTTTGCAAAACTAGTGTGATATATTATTTTGCTGTTTCCTGAAACCATGGGTGACACTCATCCCATTGTTGACTTCCCTACTTTTCCTCCTCCTGTATCAGCCTATATTTGCAATGCAAAGAGCTGGTACAGGGGAAGGGGATGGAGAGCTGCCAATGGAACTAGATCAGATGTTAACACCACTGCAGTAACTATTTTGGGCTATGAGGTCTGGAAGAGACCAGACACGAAGAGTGCCATCTCTAGAAATAAGTGCTTGTGCATTTTTTGTTTCATGAACATTTATAGAATAAGGGTCATTGATTGGAAATCACAGCCAGTCCTGAATAAAATTCAGGCTTGACATTGTTTGTCATATTCACTCTTCACATTTTTTAAGTGAAATCTTAAAACATCTTAGGTGCTATGGAAACAAATACACCTTTCCTCCCTGGAGAGAGGACAGTCCTAGAATTCACAGTAAAGAAAAAAGACCCTCACAAGTGTTGTAGAAGTATGTGGATGCATATCCTCTGTCCTGGAAACAAATACCTTTAAAGGTAATGAATGTCTAGCCCTTTTCAAGTGTCCCCCCTCACAAAATTAACATTGCACGAGGGAAGGGAAGCAGAAAAATTCCATAAGGTCCGGCCCATCATGGAGCAACACCTTAGGTAGCAGGATTCACAGGGGCAGTGGATCCCAACATAGATCTTTATTCCCCCTTTGTTCCTAGTGTCGATCTTCACTCGCCTCTTCTTTTCTGGAGGGGAAGGGGTTGCCATTTTGTGGTTCACCTCAGGTGCCAATATGTATTGTGCCCGCCCTGACTTCCATTGCAGGCGCCGGTTGCATAACCCCCATGCATTAGGGGCTGAATGTTTGTGTCAGGAAGCCTTTTTGTAGACTCCCTGCACAATATGGAACCCTGAACTTCCAAGATTCTTAATTTGCACAGAACGCCTACATTGAAGTTCAGCCTCCCTGGGCAGCAGGACCAGGGATGGTGAGGCAAGAGAAGCAATGGGGATAGGAAACACCCTCCTTGATATGCGATGGTAATTGCTGGATGGGGGCCAGGGGAAGAAGTCCTGAACAGGGTTCCTATTCAAAGCAGTTCCAACACAATTAGAGTGCTAGGCCTGTCTTCACCCACAGTGGTGGCTTTTTTGTGGGGGAAGGAGTGTCAGAGGCAAATGTGGAAAGCCTATACCATACACACAAGCAGATATTGAAAATGAGTCTCAAGCCACATCTGCCTAAGTGCCCCCCACACACTTCCCCAAGGGTTGGATGCTGTAGTTCACAACATCTAATGCATCTTCGATATCTGCTTAGATGCACAACATCAAATTCACAACCTTTACTCTTTGGCATGAGAAGCAGGGATGAATGTGAGAAGCCCAGTGTGGGTTCTGATATTCTTGTACACAATGTAAGTGTGGTTCCCCCCCCCCAGGGACGTAGGAAGGGTGGGACGATAGGGGCGCTCTGCCCCAGGCAGCGCAATCCCGAGGGTGCCATCATGGCTGCTCCCCTGCCCGCGCTGGGTGCCCCGCCCCCGCAGGCGGTGGTCCTCGCCCCCAGAATGCACGCCACGTCCCTACAGGTGGCACGCCACACCCCCAGAATGCGCGCCAGCCCTGCCCCCACTTGCTCTGCCACCGATGCCGCAGCACAAAGCTCCACCACTGCCCCCCCACACAAAGACTGACTTATTTGGAGGGGAGGGGGTTGGGGGATTCTTCCTTCCTACTTCTGATTTGGTACTGTAGAACAGAATCAGGAGGGGAGATTTGCTTTGATCAAACACATGGGCTTCCCCTCCCCCCAAATAATTTACTGAACTTTTAAACATCTGGGTTTTTTAAAAAAGAAAGAAAGAAAAATAATATAATAAAAGATGTTAGATAAAAGGGTGTTTGGAAGTGGTGTGAAAGCAAAACTAATGTTTGATCTAAATATATGCTTCATAACAAAAAGGCTGTGCTGTTTCCAAGATGTGTGGGCTTCACTCACTGCCATTGCTACCCTCCAATAAGGCAGCCTGAATATGAACGTTGGGACTTTGCCAAGTACCTTTGACCATTTTATCAGTGAGGACCACCACCACCCTCCCCTACTATGGAAGCAGAGCATTTAACGTGCTTTGAATGCATTTTAAGCCCATACGGCACAGTTGCCTCTTTCCCTGCATTCTGGAAGCTTGTTTTCCTATCTCAGTGATTTCTGAGTCATCTCATCTCCACCTTGTGTAAATCAGACATGATGACATCAGTACACAAGATGACAGTGTGTCAGCTCTGCAGCTCACACTTTTACACCTTCCAAATCAGAATGCGGCAGAAGCCAAATTTCTCCACTGAACCCAGGAAGGGAAGCTACCACCCAGTATTTTGCTCAGCTGTTTGTTGTATTGGTGTGATAATATAGTGTTATAAAATAATATTGGGGGGGTTGCAGGACACCATTACTAATTAACAGAGAGGGGTGACCGAACCTGACAGCTGCAGTTACCCAGAATCCCTCGCAACACCACCTTCTTCGCCTCTGCTCCACTCCAGAGACCCACACCCCTCACGCTTGGACTCAACCCTGCCTTAAGGAAGGCTTAAGGATCAGCATATGCGCACATTTCCACATGACTAGCAACTTGGGAGCCATAATTCGCTGTCAGTGGTATCTCATTCACAATGGAAGACTCCTCTGAACAAAAGACAGTGATAAACTCTTATAAAAATGTTAATTTCTCTTTGTGTTTAGGAATTCACACCTGGGAGTGGTGATAGGAGGACTAGGAGAGGTGTCAAAAGTGCTCAGATTTCTACCTTGAACCCTCCTTTTTTGTGAGGTATTGATTACATAGCTGTGATGTAGGAATGATGTATTGGGGGCGTTTCTTGGTGATGGGGAAACTGATAAAAGTGGAGGTTCTCTTTTGTTCTGGGTTCCTTCCTTGTTCTCCTGCGTGAGGGGAAGGACCCTGTTGCAACAGCAAATAAAGGCTTTGCTTCTCAAACTTCTCTGGTTGGCCTCTGTTATATATTCTCCGACCGATGGAGAACCCAATAAGGCTCTTGTGTACCCCATAAGGGAATAAGAGCAGATTTTGCTTAGAACAATAGGAAGCTACCTTACACCAAGTCAGACTCCTGGTCCAGCATTGTCTGGGAGTTCAGATCAGGCTTGACCTGGAGATGTCAGGGATTAAATCTCTGTACCCCAAACTTCAACCCACAGAGGCCTCTGATGAATCCAGTGGTTCCCAACCTTGTTTTCGCTATGCCCCACCTAAGCATCTCAAAAATCCAGATGCCCGCCCCCCGCCCCAGGTGACATATAATTCTTATTACAGTGGTACCTCGGGTACCTTAATTCGTTCCAGAGGTCCGTTCTTAACCGGAGGCGTGCTTTCACAAAGGGGCCTCCTCCTGCTGCCGCTGTGGCGCTAGGGCGCGATTTCCGTTCTTATCCTGGGGCAACCATTTCCTGGTTAGTGGAGTTTGTAACCCGAAGCATCTGTAACCTGAAGCGTCTGTAACCCGAGGTACCACTGTATTCAAAAAGTGAACTCCTATTCACTTAGAGGAAGCCTAAAAGGCCATTCACTGTTAATAAATCATTCTCGAATTCCCCCCCTTAAAAATCAAAATGCGCCCCACATTGGGAACCATGAGATGAACCATACAAGTGCTTAAAGGGACTCAAGTGGGTCCAGAACATTCTGTACTTATTTTAGTGGGTTCAGAGATTATCGGGAGAGGTCCGTCATTCCAAAACACCAAGATTAAAAAGCTGTGCCAGAACCAAATTCCAATGAGTTTTGGTAGGGGGGAAAGCCCGGCTTACACCCCAGTTGACAAACCCACCCACTCCCTACAATTTATTTATTTCAAAACTGTAAAAAGTGCAGTTTGCAATAATTTTTAGGAGCAGTGCTTTTTTCTGGGGGGATGCAGGGGTACGCATGCCCCCAAACATTTTGTGAATCTTTGTACTTTTGTGCATTTACTGTAATTATTTTTTTCTGGAGTCAAAATGAGAGTACACCTAAACATTTTTAGGGGGGAAAGCACTGGTTAGGAGACTCCTATTCCCCTCACAGAGCTACAGTTCCCAGAATTCCCTGGGAAGAGGGATTGACTGTTACACCACCCTGAAAATTGTAGCTCTGTCAAGGGAATAGGGGGGGTCACCTCATAACTCTCAATGTCCTTAACAAACTACAGTTTCCAGAATTATTTGGGGGAAGCCACAACTGTTTAAAGTGATAAGATACTGCTTTAAATCTACAGTGTGTATGGGGCCTTAGTGGCAAGCAATGCTGTTGGGTGAACTTTGTTACAGCATCTTCAGGAGTCATAACTCCGTGCTCACCCTTTACAATGTTTACATTCCCTCTCGTACGCCTCTGTTCCCCACACTCAATAATTTATCCAGGCAGTCCCTTCTCCATCTGGCTCTTCTGTGCTATGTTGGATTGCAATAGGGGTCTGCCTCGGTGTAAATGATAGGAGCTGACTTCTTGTTGTCAGCTGTGTTCCTAACATACAGGAAAGAGGTCAGATGAGCTCACAGAGCCCTCGAGGAACACTCATTTTGCAGAAACTGACATCATAAGAAATCTGAACAAACCAAGCAGAAATCAGCCAAAGGAGATTTTAGTTTCTGCCTACCACTTTAGAAGAGGGGGAGCTTTATAGTATAGCGGTTTAGCAGTCTCTTGGGGGATCTATTTGGATTTGCAGATAAACTAGGGCTGATTTCCTTGAAAAAACAAATGAATAAATGCTTTTAGGTATTTACTGATTTTCATTATCTTAATTCGGAGGGGTTGGGGGAGGCAAAAGGAAGCTGCTTCCAAGCCGTACTGTCTTTGCAGAGTGGTCTAACGACCTTTTCATATCACATACACTTTTGCAGCAACAGTATTTTTTATCCTGCAACAGCCACCACAAATGGTTGGCTGGCTGGTTGTATTAGCCTTGATGGGTCATAAACTGTGGAAGCCTAATGCAGTGTATGGAAGGGAGCCATGCAACTCAGTACAGTTGTACCTCGGGTTGCAAACACCTCGGGTTATGAACAACCCGGGTTACGAACTTCGCAAACCCGGAAGTATTTTCGCCGCGCACCTTTGCGCATGCGCAAAGCGCGAAAATAGCAAAAATAGCGCTTTGCGCATGCACAAAACGGTGGTTCGGGCCCTTTTCGGGTTACGAACTTTTCGGGTTACGAACTGCGACCCGGAACGGATCGCGTTCATAACCCGAGGTACCACTGTAAATATGTGCCTGCGATACTTTAGCTGTTGCAGCTTTGAGGTGCATATGTGTGTGCATACTACCTTTTTGCGTGTGTTTTACAGATATAGGAATGGGAACTTTAAATAGGGAGCTGATTTATTCCAAGTCAGACCATTGGCCCATCTTGTTCAGTAATGTCTACACTGACTGGCAGCAGCTCTCCAGGGTTACAGACAAAGGTCTCTGGCAGACCTAGTGGGGGATGCTGATGATTTAGCCTGCATGCAAAGCAGATGATTTAGCTTTGAAATACCTGCCTGTGAGGTTTGCTGCAGGTTTAAAGGCTCCACTGCAGCTGTCTAAGCTTTGTTTCTGCAGTTAATTTCTTTGCTTTCTTTTCTTCCTTGGAACTGGGTAGCAAGATTTGCCTCTCATCTCTCTCCCTGCCCCCCACCCTCCCATCTTGTGCAGATCAGCTCCTTGAGATTGGGATGGAGTTCTGAGGAGATTCTGAGAAGCGTTGTTTGAAGAAATTCAGAGAGGAAAGAGAGACTAAGGGGAAAGGAAAAGAGGGGAATAAATGCAATGACCCACAGTGGAGGAGACAGCTGCTGCTGCTTTCTGCTCACACTTGTGGCCTTCCAGCAGCTTCTTCGCAGCTGAGGGGGTGGCAGAGAATGAGCCAAGGCTCTACACTACAGTTCCCTTTATAGCAGGGAGTTGCTTGCAGGTAGGGTTGCCAGACTCAATAGTGGACAGGACTTTCTGTGCCTTTAATTGCCCTGCTCTCTTTTGAGTCTGGAAACCTTAAAGAGAAGCCAGCAGACCCTTTGCTTGGAAATTAAACAAAGGGTCTGCTTGTTTCTCTTTAAGACACGGGTGTCAAACACAAGGCCCGCGGGCCAAATCCGGCCCGCCAGACCTCATCATGTGGCCCATGTAGCCTCCGCTGGCCGCCAGCCTTCACCCCCGCTGCCGCCACTAGCGGCCTCCCACTGCCTCCAGCGCTCGGCCCATGGCCAGATCGGGCCCCGCCGCCTCCGCTAGCAGCCTCCCGCCGCCTCCAGCGCTCGGCCTACGGCCGGATCGGGCCCCGCCTCCAGCGCTAGCGGCCTCCCGCCGCCTCCAGCGCTCGGCCTACGGCCGGATCGGGTCCCGCCTCCAGCGCTAGCGGCCTCTCGCCGCCTCCAGCGCTTGGCCTATGGCCAGATCGGGCCCCGCCTCCACCACTAGCGGCCACACGCCGCCTCCAGCGCTCGGCCTATGGCCGGATCAGGCCCCTCCTCCAGCGCTAGCGGCCTCCCGCCGCCTCCAGCGCTCGGCCTATGGCCAGATCAGGCCCCCACCGCCACCACTAACCTGCCGCCTCGCCGCCACCCACCCGCGCTCCCTGCACAAAAAGGTAATGTTGCTGTGCATACCTTTAAAGTCTCTTTTAAAGGGTATTTTCCCTATAGATACAACCGGCCCTTTGAGGGTGACCAAACTGCTGATGCGGCCCCCGATGAATTTGAGTTTGACACCCCTGGGGTTTCCAGACTCAAAAGAGAGCAGGGCAATTAAAGGCACAGAAGTCCTGCCCTCTATTGAATCTGGCAACCCTACTTGCAGGGAAAGTGGGGTTGCACATTTTTACTCAAATGTAAATCCCAGGGAATTGTGCAAACCTTACACATTTGCTGAGAACAAATACTCATTACGTTCAATGAGGCTTACTGCCAGTTGTTTATAGGATGAGAGTTTCTTCCGTTTTTGCTATCTGACCACCTATCTTTTAAAAGCAGTATTATTTTATACAATAATGGGCCCAGACAAACTTTCCCATGAGGAAGAAAACTACTTTCCTCCAAACCAATTCATGCAGGTAATGGGAGAACCCTTATTATAAAATGCTATCTGTTATTTTATGTCTCCTTTCCCCCCTTTCATGTTGTTCATCGTTAAAATAAATAGAAATAAATCATTATGTGAGTTAACTGATGTTTACTACTGTGTCTGTGCCTTGTTTGGTTAGTGCCCTGTAGAGTGGTTGTTGGTTTTCAGTTTGTGCTTCCATTGAACAGCGTAGGCGCCGTCATGAATTCTTAACGAAACCTGTTGTGTAAAGCGATCTCTTAAAGATGTCTATCTGTGTAGAAACTGCTGCTGTTTCTCAGAACTTATGAAAACTAGATCCAAGCAACTGAAGGCTGTCAGTGCCTTTAATAAATGATGGGTATATTTGATAGCCATAATTTAGGAGCCTTCTCATAATGTCCTCGGGATCATGTACTTCCCATATATCAGGGGTCAGCAAACTTTTTCAGCAGGGGGCCGGTCCACTGTCCCTCAGACATTGTGGGGGGCCGGACTATATTTTGAAAAAAATATGAACGAATTCCTATGCCCCATAAATAACCCAGAGATGCATTTTAAATAAAAGCACACATTCTACTCATGTAAAAATATGCTGATTCCTGGACCGTCTGCGGGCCGGATTTAGAAGGTGATTGGGCCGCATCCGGCCCCCAGGCCTTAGTTTGGATATCCCTGCCATATATGATCAGAGAGTCCTTTTGTTCTGTCAAGTCTTCCTGAGATAGCTCAGCAATCTTCTTTACCTTTCCAGCCCAATCTCCAGGTTACCAGAAGGCGACAAGACCTATCCCTGCTTGCAAAGGAGCCCCAGTATCAGCAGCCATTCCAGCTGGAATGCCTTCCCATGAAAACACACAGTTAAAAATATCACATTCTCCCCTGTGCTTTGTCCCATGTCTAATATCCAAGGAGGCCTCATGTTACTCAGGGTGACCAAGAAAACAGTATGTAAGTGATACATCTCTGTTAGACTGTCAAGTGTCAGTTCTGTTAGTAAACGGTTTTTATTTTCTTTGGTAGTGAATACTCACTGTTTTCTGTTTTCCATCTTTTAATTTTCCTCTGAAATAAACTGTACACAATTGGATTCTGGGCTGATTTAGATTTTCATAATGCCCAAGGCTAAGTGCAGAACTGCCAACTGTCCCATTTTAAGTGACACATCCCAAATCACAGAAGCCAATCCCGGTTTCTGTTTCTATCCCATAATGCCCCGTGTTTTTGGTTCAGTGCTATATATATATATATAGTTTGACACACTTTGTAGGCTTGTTATGCAATATCAGCAATGACAATTTTGGTTTCCTATGTGATAGGATGTAAGTCTTCCTTCTAGGCTGCTTATGGAGATGAATGAATGCAGGGGTCTCTCCTGTAATCTATGTGCAAGTGGATTCATAGCCAGCTGAGTTTTCATCAGTAACACGTCTGTGTGTATATTTATCCCTTGTTGTATAAATGTCTTGTTTACAATTACATGGGTATGGAGAGGCTCTTTGAACTGCCTTCCTGTGCAGGGAATTTTCCCACTGCTCCATCTTCTGAGACAAATCCTCAGTAAGCAACTAACTTCCTTCGAGTCATTACAATTAATCCCCATGGGGTCAATAGGATGTTTGCATGAATAGTTTAGGATCACATCTTTAAAAGGGAAGGGGCTTATTACTGGGTCCATATATAACCCTCTGGACTTTGGTAGTCCCCCTAAACAAAATTGTTCAGGGTCTCGACTGTATTAAAGCAGGCTTCCATAATTCAAGATAATAATCCATGAGTTGAGAAACCTCAGTTGAATTAATAAAATGTATTAGTCAGTGTTTAAAGAATAAGCACTTATTCAGTCTACTTATGGCTTCACTCCTGATGAATCTTATCCATTAGGCTCACCACCAATAAGTGGGTCTGTTTTAAACCACAATAATAGTAATCTTCCCTGCTTGGTTATTGATCACCAGTGTATGATGTATTTTCTCATCTCTTGTGTAGCTATGGTAACTGCATATGATGATATACTATAGATTCAAATAACAGTTACTATGGAGTAAACTCTGTATAGAAAGAAGGTGATATTATTTATTCCAAAATGACATTTACTTAATTTCCCCCTCGGAGTAAGTGAGTTATTCAGCTTCAGTGAGATGAATCACTTGAGTTACTTACAGCTCCGTTTGGCAGTCAGAAAGAAAGCTGCTCTCTTGAGACTACATTCAAAAGCAACCAATATCTGTAGCTCTGTCGGAAGTCTTAGTTTAACGAAGGAACGTCATATCTGCAACTCATAATTTATTCTCTTGTCCTCCCTTAAAAATACGCTGATAAATATAGCAAAAGGTTTAAGGATGTGGTGTAGGTGGTGCAGAGATTAAGAGCTTATCCAAATGATGCATTTCTTGATCATCATGTTCCCTTCAGTTTTTCCTTCATGTCTTCATAGAGAACATTATGTGATTTCCATGGATTATGGAAAAGCAGTAGCCTTGCTTTGGGGAGAAGATGGTAAGGAAGGAAGAAAAAATCTGCAGAACGTGGAGTGGAGTCTCAGAATTGTTTTCAGAGTAGTACCGAGTGTCCAAAAATGTGGGAGATACGTCAAACAGATACCTCTATTCTACTTCCCCCCATTGTGTAGTTGTCCATATCAGTAATCACGGTACTTGTGTTAACTGTTATTGACCGCATGGATTATTCTAATTTAACTCTCTTTTTTCATACCAGAACATACCTTTACAAAAATCATACTTGGTTATGTTTGAAGGGAAGGAAGAGTAAATAAATTCTAATGGACAGAGGAGGCGGAGAAACAGTGGTGGCTGAAAAATAAAGGGGGAATTTGTAGTGGGAACTATTGTAAAAAACCAAAACCAAAACAAAAGTGAACATGTTAAATTATTTATTACCAAAAAAACAAAAAACCCCAATAATTTCCCATCACACTTCTTCATGGTATCATCATCCAGCTCTGCCTCTTTGCAATTATTCTAATAACTCAAAGGTCAACTTTAGTTCTTAAGGGACTGACCGAACATAAAGGAATCCCCCTAAGATTAAAATGGATGAAGTTCCCTCAGGAATCACTCAGCTCTAATTGTTGTAATTGCTTCTGGAAACACGAAGGAGGAAGTTGCTCCTCTTGTGATGCACTTCTGCCACCTCAATTACTGAGTTCTTTAGGACAACAGTGCTGTGCACAGGTCTTCTCCACAAGATATATGTTGCATGTTTGTCACCATGATCCCGGGCACCTCGATTTAAACCTAATTTGCAACCTGTTCATCTGTTTTCCTGTTGTGCCCAAATTAAGGGCCTCCTGGATTACTGTTTGTTTAGCACAGTAAATGTGCAGAGATGCTTATTTATGCCCTCACATAAAAAAAACCACTTACTGTCTTATTTTTCCTCCAAGAAGTTCTTCTGTTGCAAGGGTGCAACATTTCCCGGGCACTCGGATTGCACCATAATCTAGAAAAATGCATTTGATTTCCTCTCCTAGGGCTTCTGTTGCAATGGTATCTGCAGTGTGGAATGTGATTGCATAAGTGAAATTTTGCAAATTGTTTTAATATGTTCCTTTTCCTTTTCTTAAAGTACATACTTAGAGCTGAGTGGCTAGAAATCACTGCAATGTGGTGTGCACCTAGTGTTATGAGTTTGTGGGGTGGGGTGTCAATCTCTTTGATGCCAGTGTGTGAGAGCTGAGAGCAAACTAGAAGCTGGCAGAAGCTGGGGGAGAGACATGCTTGATTTCTTTTTTAATCCAACACTGTGACTATGGGAGAAGCAATATATTTTGGGCAGTACTATTTTTTTCTAGAAAAAAGAGGTGCCATAATTCACTACGAATGCCTCCCTTGTTCTCTTATAATGGCAATGGCACCCACCCGAGAGGTGTCAGAACAGAGTTTCGGTGAGCTCCGGCTGGGGAAAAAAAGCCCTCATTTTGGGGTGCTGATGCTGTGGCGCTCCATCTTCAGCTTAGGTTGTGTATATGTGTAAATAAACCATATATCATAAAGACACCACAGTCTCCTCTGTTCCTCATTCCAAGCAAACCAAATGCTGGGTGAGCACTGGGAACCCCTGGAATCTTGCACTGCTCAGAGATTGCGGCAATGTGTAGCAATATTGATAAATATTTAGTCTATTAAAAGGGGGAGGGATCTCTAAGCCTGCTGGCTAGAACTGATAACAGTCCAGAAACATCTGGAAGGTCACAGGTTCCACACCTCTCATTTATTAGAACTTGGACATTCTATTTTCAGTCCAAGAAGGTAGAACAGGAAAGATAGCTACTATAAAACAATCCCAGTGGTGTTAGCTACAACACACGGACAGTAGGGAAGATTCTATAACGGACTTTCATGGCTTTATGTTTCTATTCCAGTATCATAGTTCTCTTTCACCCAATTTCATTCTACACCTCTTAAGCATTACTTCCAGTCATCCTACCTGTTTTAGAGCAGTGTTTCCCAACCTTGTGCCTCCAGCTGTTTTCGGACTACAATTCCCATCATTCCTGACCACTGGTCTTGCTAGCTAGGGATAATGGGAATTGTAGTCCAAAAACAGCTGGAGGCACAAGGTTGGGAAACACTGTTTTAGAGTACAGTACATGTTTGGTGATTTCTCAACTTCCCTAGCTGCATGAGTCGCTTGTTCAGCAGACACTTTGACCCCAATGAAGAGAAAGTCCCACAGAAATCAATGGAACAGCCTAACTAAAATGAACTTATTACTTCTACATGTCAATGAGATTTTTTTCTGGATGCCTGAGTCCCATAATTTCTTATTCCTGTCCCTCCAGAGATTCTTTTTTTGCACAACAGCTCTTCCCTTTCCATAAACTATAATTCCATTTCATTGTTTATATGACTGTGTGATGGGTGTTATTTTAAGTTCTTCTTTTGTCCTATTCTTCATATACAGTACAGCATGTTTACATTCCAAGTCAGTTCCCTTCTAACTACGGGGCATTTTATCAACACACGGGTTGACCTCTCAAAATATCCTAGCACAAGGGATCCATGTGGCTGATTTAGGGGCAACTATGATGGCTTCATGCCAGCTTCATACCCACTGAAAATTCTTATTTGTCTAACTGACTGCCAGCTACTGAATATGACAGCTGATATGGTAAATGCTGCTGCATTCTATTCTGTATTTCTTTTTACAGTTGGAACTGTTTCATTTAATCTCTACTCTTTATTAGGACTATTCCACTATCACTCTTTGCTCTTGTATTCCTTCTCTCCCACACCCTTTACTGGATGTTAATTTAATGAAAATGGTGCTCAGAATTTAACAGAGCAACCTTTTGTGATTGTGTATCACCAGTCCAAGAAAAGCTCCATTGGATAAGTTCACATTGACACCATACATTTAAAGCACTCTTATACCAGTCATGGCTTCCCTGAAACAATCCTGGCAACTGTCATTTGCAAGCCCATGCACTAAAACCTGTTCCCTGAGCCTACCCTACCCCCTGGAAATGAGGCATGACAACAATGTATGGGTTTAAATTAGGCCACAACTTCATTGAATTTCAGGTGTAGGTGTTGGATTTTTTGAATAGTCAAGTTACTTTAGAGCCTACTTTACGCTCCAAATACCAGGAAAGACGAGTTTTTTCAAAATGTGGAGGAGAGGATATGGGATTACATGGGGGAAAACATAATATTGATGGGGGATATGAACGGGGTTATTTCCATGGAAATGGATAGAACATCTAAAGATAGGACCAGTAATTCGGGCAAACTGCCTCTCTCTTTTTTCCGATTAATAGATAATTTTGAGCTGTACGACGCCTGGAGAACTAAAAATCCCACGGTAAAAGATATTACACACTACTCCGAAGCCAACAGGTCAGGGGGAAGAATAGACTCAATCTGGTTAACGAAAAATTTAATGCTGAAGTTAGAGAAAGCAGAAATACAGAATAGATCGATATCAGACCATAACCCGGTATTGATCCAAATGAAGTTTGGGAATAACACGAGGGGAAGGTGGAGATTAAATGATGAGATCTGGAGGGATGAACAAAGAGCAAAAAAAGCCAAAGATACTTTGAAAGAATACTTTGAAATAAATGAAAGACAGGACACAGACAAAAAAATAATTTGGGAGGCAAGTAAGGCCTACATGAGAGGGTTTAGTATTCAACAAATGACAAAGATAAGAAAAGAAAAAGAAAAAAATATAATGGAAATGAATAAACAAATAAGAGATAAAGAAAAAGAAAGATCCAAAAAATGAGGAATTAAGACAACATGTGAAGAGATTACAAAACCACCTCTCAGAGATAATAAACAGTGAAGTTAAAAATAAAATACTTTGGATGAAACAAAGATATTTTGAATCCGCTAATAAGCCCGGGAGAATGCTAGCTTGGTTAATAAAAGAAAAACAAAATGACAGAATAATAAACAAAATAATGGAGGAGGATCTAGAAATTACGGATCCACAACAAATTAAGGAAAGTTTTATAAACTATTACAAAAGACTTTATAAGGAAGAAGGGAAAGATGAGAAAGCAATTCGGAGCTATTTGACCCAAAATAAATTACCAGAAATTAATGAGATAGAATATCAACTTTTAAATGCTGAAATTCAGGAGGAAGAAATAAAAAATATGATCAAGAAAATGAAAGAAGGGAAATCGCCGGGTCCCGACGGGATCTCTGTCAAATATTATAAGATATTAGAAGAAGTGGTAACACCGAGATTAAAAGAAATAATGAATGAAATTTTGGAAAAAGGTTCACTACCAAGGTCCTGGCAGGAAGCATTAATAACGTTGATACCCAAAGGGGACTCGAGTGTGAAACTAATTAAGAATTTTAGACCGATATCTTTATTAAATATTGATTATAAGATATTTTCCGGAATATTAGCAAACCGATTAAAGAGCGTACTAACCAGGATAATTGACAAAGACCAAGCGGGCTTTCTTCCCGAGAGGCAAATAAAGGACAACATTAGAGTGGTTATTGATTTAATGGAATATTTAGACTTTAAACCAAGTATGGAAACAGCAATGCTCTTAGTGGACGCGGAAAAAGCCTTTGACCGCGTGTCTTGGGACTTCATGATAAACACCTGTGAAAGTTTAAAACTGGGACAAAGGTTTCTAAGGGGAATAAAAGCAATTTACAGAGAGCAAAAAGCAAGGCTAATTATAAATAATGAAATTACCGAAGAATTTAGCATAGAGAGGGGTACAAGGCAGGGCTGCCCCTTGTCCCCCTTGCTATTTATTACAACCCTGGAGACTCTACTGACAGCAATTAGGAAAAACAACGCAATTAAAGGAATAAAGTCGGGAGCCTATTGTTTTAAAACTAAAGCGTTCGCCGACGACTTAATTATTATGACCGAAAACCCGGAGGAAGGAATTGTAGCAGGAATGACCGAGATGGGGAAATTTGGAGAGGTATCAGGTTTTAGGTTAAATAAAGACAAATCTAAAATGTTAACGAAAAACATGAGAGTCAAAGATCAAGAGAGATTGGAAAAAATAACAGGGATTAAAATTGAAAAAAAAGTCAACTATTTAGGTATCCAGATAACGAACAAAAATACAAATTTACTGAAAGATAATTACATTGAGAAATGGAAAGAAGTAAAGGGGAAACTGGTAAAATGGAAATGTATGAACTTATCTATTTGGGGCAGGGTATCTATGGTCAAGATGGTGATTCTACCAAAATTTTTATTTCTGTTTCAAAACATCCCCATATTAATTGGAACTAAATATCTAAAAGCGTGGCAAAAGGATCTGACGGATTTCATTTGGCAGGGAAGAAAGGCAAGGATGAAAGCAGAAATACTAACGAATCCCAGAGAGATCGGAGGATTTGCCCTACCGGATTTGAAAAAATACTTTGAGGCAGCCTGCTGGACCTGGATAAAAGATTGGCTACTGCTAAAAAAATTGGATATTCTGGAACTAGAAGGTGTAAATAAGATCTTTGGATGGCATGGTTACCTGTTATATGAAAAAGGAAAGAAAAATAAAGAATTTCAAAACCACACTCTAAGGAAGGCCCTATGGGAGGTTTGGGTAAGGACAAAAGACAAAATTATAGACAGAACCCCCTGGTGGGCATCACCTGTGGAAGCAAATGCCACATTAAGATGCTACAAAAAAGAGGTTTGGCCCACGTATAGGGAAATCACTGAAAAGGTTAATGGTAGTATAAAACTTAAAGAATATGAAGATCTTAAGACTAGAGGGGTATCCTGGTTGGAATACTATCAATTAAAAGCCACATTCGATAAAGATATAAAGGAAAGAGGATTTGGAGAAATAAAAACGAGATTTGAGTCAGAAATTCTTAACAGTAAAGGAAAAACCCTCTCGAAAATGTACAGACTTCTAAATGAACAGGAATGGGAACAAGAAACAAAGAATAAATATATGGAAAAATGGGAGAAAGATCTAGGTCGCCCGATTGAATATAAAAAATGGAAAGAATTCTGGAGTAAACAAATTAACTTTACAGCCTGCTATGCCTTAAAAGAGAACTTTATGAAAATACACTATAGGTGGTACTTAACGCCTGAAAGGATAGCCAAAATAAATAAAAATAGTAATAACAAATGCTGGAGGTGCAGGCAAGCTATCGGAACGCTGTATCATATGTGGTGGTCATGCCCAGAAATTAAAACATTTTGGAATATGATCCACCGGGAAATTCAAGAATTAATTAAAGTTCCGTTTAATAAAAAAGCAGAAGCCTATTTATTAGGAATTCTTAATAATGAAATACCACCAGACAAGACTAATGTATACCTTTATGCATCAACAGCAGCAAGGATGATTATTGCTAAAACATGGAAGGAACCTAGGACACCAACGAGAGGTGAATGGGTTGATAAACTCTGCGAATATTTAGAGTTAGCAAAATTAACAGATCTGATTCGAAATAAACCCAAAGATAAAATTAAGGAACAGTGGGAGTGTCTAAATGACTATTTAAAGAAAATAGGAATGGGCAATAAAACATGGCTGTGTTTAGAATAACTGTGTAGGAATGGGAAGGCTTCTGTCTTGTTAACAGAAGTCAGTGCAACAAATACCAAGAGGACAAGATATAGAAATATAGGAGAGTGAAATTCTGTGCTAAGTGCGGTGGAAGCAACAGAAGATGAAAATGTAACTAAGCAAGGTTTGACTGTTGAATCAGTCAATTAGGTTATATCTTCCTCTTCCCTTTGTTTGTTCTTTCCTTTTCTTTTATCCGCTTTTTTTTTCCCCCTTGCTGATTTTCTTTTGTCTATGATAATTATTACTATTATTATTACCATTCCTTTTTCTTTTCTCTTCTCTTCCTTTTTCTTTCTCTTTCTTTCTCCTCTCTCTTCACCGCTCTTCTACTTCTCGATACAACTGCCAAGTATTAGCTTTTTTGGGATTTTAATTTTGGGAAACTACTATTAGGATCAATAATGATGTAGATTTGTTTGTTTGATGTAAATGATGGACATGCAAGAATGTAAATGTACTATTACCTTTTGATTATTATTTGCTTTTTTCTGTTATATATATTAATAAATAAAATAAAATAAAAATTAAAAAAAAAGAGCCAATCTAATGTAAATACTGTCTGTTTAAGAGAAACAGGTGCCGGTGATTTCTGTTAATTGCTCACAGGCGTGGGCTCTGCTCCTTGTATATAGGGCTCTGCCAGAAAGCCTTCTGCATCTCTTAGTTAGATCTCTTAGTTGAATGTATCTCTTAGTAGATCTCTCTCTCAGTTGAATGTATCTCTCAGTTAAATATCCATAGCTGCCAAGTTATCCCTTTTTTAAAGGGATTTTCCCTTATGCTGAATAGGCTTCCTCGCGAGAAAAGGGAAAACTTGGCAGCTATGTAAATATCTCTCAGTGTGATTTAATTTTCAGTGTAAGAGATTCCAAGTTGAATCTTAGTAAGAGAGACTCTCAGTTTAAGAGATTCCTTAGTTGAATCTTAGTATGAGAGTTGTTTAGTTATAATGCTAGTTTGCTGTTAATTCTTGGGTGTTTTAATGAGAGTTATGTGGGAGTTTGTGGGAGGTTTGGAATGGTTTGAAGGTTGGAATGTGGGTAGATAAAGTTGCCAAGAGAGAAAGCATTTATCTTTAGTTTAAAGTCTCTTTAGAGTCAGTTTGTTTTTCAGTTAAAGAAACCCAACCATTTGTATTTTCATCTGTATACTTTTACAAGTGTACAGCTAGTAAGGGGTTTCATATAAGGGAAATAATTCCCTATGCTCTTGGTGGTGTTTTCTTAGCCAGGTCGACTTCTGACTGCGTATACTCTGCGTGAAGCGTACTTTGAAGGGTCGCTGGAAACTGGGATATATGATTTAGGTTAAGCAAGTTTCAATACCCAGATTTCTCCAATATTATTCTTATTATATATATATTATCCAAAAGTAGGAACCTTGGCTTAGGCCTTGGAAGGTATCCCTCTCATACCCAACAGGGGCTGAGGATGTGCAGACCAGTCAGGTGCAGTGGGAGAGGACTGTAAAGCGTGAACTTACACAGCGTGCCCTCCCACCTCATCAAAGCCAGTTTGACCTAGGGTCAGTGACTCCCGCAATCAACACTTTACCCCCCCATCTTGAAGATAGACTATTGAATACTGACCAAGACTCAAAACTGCCACCTGAGACCTCTTCTTGGGGTCTCGCTGCCAAGAAACCTACAGCTGAAAGCTCCTCCCCCCTAAGAAGGGTCACGCCCTGCCGTCCACCCAATCCTTGAGGCCTTGGTGCACATTGTGCAACCAGAGGTCATTTCCTGAAGGGGTCAAATGCACTCCATCCACCCTGAGATGGGGGCAGGGCAACGGCCACCCTTCAGCAAGGTTGGTGGTACCTAGCTAGCCAGGTAAGGTCGCACAGTGTGGCAAACTCCGCCCACCTCTTGGGACGGGGTGAGCAGTCATTGCTAAAGATGCTGGGAACATGGCGTAGCCAGGAGGGCAAGGGGGCAGCTGCCCACCCCCCCAAATCAAGTAAATAAATAGAAATACTTAACTAAGTGACCTATTGCACTGCAGATAACTCAGTTCTGCCCCCCCCCCCTAAAATAAATCCTGCCTATGCCCATGGCTGGGAATTGTAGATTTCTGAGAGGTAAACTACAGCTCTTCCAGGTTTCTTTGAGGGGAACCCAAGGCTATTAAAATGACTTAATTGTACCTGAAATGTTTGGTGCTTTAAATGTTGATGCATCAGAATGCTGTTAAAGGCAGAAAAGCAGTGACTGTAAACAAAATCGCAATGAAGAAACCCTAATGTGCACTACTGCAACTAAAGCCATGCAGTTCTCTGACACCTGACATTGACAAGCCTTAAACAGCAAAGCCAGAAAATTAAGTTGCCAAGTTTCACCAGCTATTTTGACCTTGCAAATCATTCAGCCTGATAAAACAGTGGTGGGCAACCCATGTCCCCCCCCCAATATTATTGGATTCCAACTCCCATCAGCCCCAGCCAGCATGGCCAACAGCCAGGGATGATGGCAGCTATGGCCCAGCAATACCAAGAGGATGCCGTTTCCTCATCCCTGTTCTAAAATGTCAAAGGAAATAGAATCAACACATCAATCAGCAAGGGCAGCCCCTACACCTGTACTGAGCATGTACGTGTACAGAGATCTTTCTTGTGCAAGTGGGCAAATTGTGCCTTCACGCTGGTAGCAGGATCTTTATTCCAGATCACAGGAGCCACTGTTTCAGGGCAGCAATTTATAGCCTATGGGGCCATGAATAGGGGGGAAAAATAGACTCGATGGGAAAACAAAATGTTAGGGTAATGTCCCTCCGCTCCTGGCACAAAGAATTCCTACGTCCAAAAATACACAGGGAAAAACCTCCCCAGGCTTTTTCTGCTTCTCCCAGTTGACTTAATTCTTTCAATTCAACAGGGACCTTGACCTGCCAGTGAGTACGTTCCGCTTCTCATCCCCAATGCATCCCCTCGCAACACGAAAACACCACCAATTCATGCAGTGGGGAGGGCAGACCATGGCAGAAAAGGTCTTCATAGCATAGGAAAGCATGCTACAAAGACAGAACAGCTGCCCAAGCAGAAGATGAAGCGAAAGTTTGCAGACTGCAAGGCAGGGGGAGCAGATCTCTAATTGCTGCAGAGCTAGTTAAACAGCACTTGATATTTAGAAGTGGTAATTTAATTGTACAAATATGTCAGACTATCAGAAATAACTTTTCAGTTACTGGATTGCAGGAGAATCCTGATTTCACACACCCTCCTACAGTAGTGGCAACAAAGATTTTGCAAATTCAAGATAATACAATCTACATCTGTAAGTCTGATCTTCGCAGAGACATTCATGTTTGTAAATCCCAACGTAACTTAGAATTTGTAGTTACAGGTAGGTAGCCGTGTTGGTCTGAGTCGAAGCAAAATAAAAAAATTCCTTCAAGCTTTCTTTAGCGCCTCAGCCCTTGCTTTTCCCCTGCAGGACCAATTGCAGTCATCAGCAGTCGTTAACAGCCATCAACAGGTTTACCACTCCTATCAGCCCATCACCCATTCCCACCCACCCCCCACCACCCTCTGTATATACATAAGGGTCTGGCTCTTCTGTTTCAAGTGTATCTGAAGAAGTGTGCATGCACACGAAAGCTCATACCAAAATAAAAACTTAGTTGGTCTTTAAGGTGCTACTGAAGGAATTTCAGAATTTGTAGATGTCTGTTTGCAAGTTGCTGACAGGTTTTGCTTTATTTCTAAATAAAAGCATTTGTGTGTGTGTGTGTGTGTGTGTGTGTGTGTGTGTGTGTGTGTGTCAGCATCCTTTGCAGCAGATAGTGTAAAGTTCAGGTGCTTATCGAGAGGATCTCTTTCTGTTCTTTTACTGGAAGGTTTAAGCAAGTGAATTGGAATACAGTACTGGCAAATGCTGTGGGCGATTTCAGGCACATTCAGAGCAAATAGTTTTGTCCCATATACGTAACCGTGTGTGGGTGTCCATTATTGCACAGGAGCCAGATTGTGGCACTAAGGTTGCATTCCATCTAAGCATTACTGTTTAGAAGTAAGTCCCAGTCAACTTAGATGACTTGCTCCAAGTACAGTGAACATGCTTGGTATTGCTCTGTAGTTGAACCTTATCAAGAATAATTCCTGCTCCATTTATATATTAAATTTATATCCCTAGGTAGAAAGGGGGAGGTGCATTGCTACGTCCCATCCAACTCTATCATTCTATGTGGATGGTTTTGGTTGCCAACTGGCTAATCGGAACAGTAATGCCAGTTGCCAAGCCCAGATAACATACAATTTCAGATAATATATAAATTCTCTAACCTGTGTATTTTTCAAAGCCACAAAGAGGAATGAAATTGGTATCTGAGCAAAAGTGCCATGCCCAAGCCACATTTCCCTAAGTAGACACTATTAATTTCAGAACAAACCCTCACTGATGCACGAACCAATGGGGCTGTATCTACAAATAAGAATGAAGACCCTCCAGTTCTCCCTATTTTCCAGGGATACTCCTGGATTTACAGAAGCTGTCCTGCTTTTTGATTTGATCCCAGAATGTCCTGCTTTTCCTTAGGATGTCCCTATTTTCACTGGAGAAATATTGGAGCTTATGAAGTTATCCTACCCCTGAGCCAAGGAGATAAGTACCTATACAACCTTTAGACATCTGAAGGCAGCCCTGTATAAGGAAGTTTTTTAAATGTTTACTGTTTCATTATGTTTTCATCATACATGTTGGAAGCCACCCAGAGTATGAGAGTGGTATGAGAGTGGAATACTGTATTGGCCCGAATATAAGCTGCACCCCCCCCCCAATTTCGGACCCTGAAAAGTTAAAGTGCAGCTAATATTCATGACTTTTTACCAGATGCTGCTGAAAGCGATTGGGGAGCACACATGCTCCCTAGCTGTTGGCGGAGGGGGGAGTGGCGTGGCCACCTCCAGCTGGTTGGCCTGTGCGCACTCCTCCCACCGCCAACCAGCTGGGAGGCGGGCACCCAGCTCTCCAAGCCTGTGCCAGCACTCCAAGCCCCTCCCAGCACTACTGCCCTGAATGGGGGTGGCGGGCACCGGCTTGGGGAGCAGGGAGTGAGCATCGGCACTGTCTTAGTGGCCGCACCTGCAATTAAGCCTTGAATTTTAAGGGTGCGGCTTATATGCAGGTGCGGCTTATATACGGGCTAATATGGTAATTTGCTTTACACATCAAAGGAGGCCCGTGCCTTGCTCCTCACCCTCTCACTAAGCAGCAGTGACCTGCTCTGTGGGGCAACCAGGAGAGCTATGGAGCTGCACCCACACTGTGCCTCACTGGCTGCTACTGTTGATAAGCATAGATGTAAATTTAGAAATATTTGCTACTATTTAATTGCCTCTCATTATCATGAGGAAGTCTGTGGCCTAGGGACAGCTTCAGGGCCTCTAATCCTCACCTTTATCTTTAAACTTCTTCTTTAAACTGGACATGGTCAGCCCTTCAAACAGACGGCTCCTTCAGAAAGAGTCCTGTTCTCTGCCAGGCCTTCAAAAAGAGGGCTGCCCTCTGTAAAGTAGGGCACTTGGCCTCCTGAGATCCTGGCTAAACATGCACCAGTATCCCAGCAAACTCCACCCATCAGCTACTGTGTCTTTGAACCATCAGCTACTGTGTCTTTGAACCAGGCCTGTATTGCTGGATTTAGAACGTGTTGCTGAACACCGCGAAAGCCTCAACATAAACACACCAAAACATCATAATGCTGTCAGCAAACAGATCTCTCAGGATGATTATCAGCTCTCCAGAAAAAACACACGTCCCTCATCTAGTAGAGTGTGTTTTAAAGGACACTTAACTTCTTCTACTTGCATTGCGATGAGTCAGATACTGCTAGCTCATTCCCATTTGTCAACTGCTTCGTTTATTAAGGCCTGGAGTCCTGCTTTAATGTAACTAGACTTCTAGATTTCACTCTTGGGACTTTCTGTGTCTCTAGATTTTTATTCTGAGCAAAACACATAGCTTGAAACAAAGAGCTTTTAAACTGTGTATCCACCATGCCTAGGGTTGCCACATATTCATTTCCAAGCAGTGATGATGAAGAGTTACCTTAAAAAGATAAGATCATGTAGTATTGTTAGGCCGAAGGTCAAGTCAAAGCCTATTGCCAACCAGGTTGGAAAAGTCATGGTTTCGTGTGGGAAGCAGATTGCTGCTTCCTCGCCTCTCCTTCTGCACAAGCAGATTTCAAACTGGTTTGCCTTTGTACCCAAATGAGCAAAGAGGTAAATTGTTATGCCTTTCACAATCTGCAAATATTGTAGGGAGTAAAGGAACTTTTCTGAGCCTACTTCCTCTTACAATGAATTCGTAAAGACAGGCTTTTAACTATGCACTGTGGATAGGTACAGGCGATGACTGATTTATGCATCACAGAGACCCGGAAGTGGCAGGAAAAGGAGGAGTAATGGGGCAAGGATGGGCAGGGCATCAGGAACGTAAACCCTGCACAAATCAGTCATTGCCTATACTTTCTTTTGTCTGTCCTGAATCTTCCAACATTCAGCTTCATTGGCTGTCGCAATGATATACCGGTAAATAATCACAGAACATGCAGAGCATCAAGGATTCCTCCCCTATCCATCTGTTTTGGCTGACCCCTGAGTTTTAACAAAGAATTTCAGTAACATGTGAGCAGATTGCCCAGCTGAAGCTGCATTCCAGAACAGACCTTACACCTAACCTTCCTATCCCAGGAATTCTAAAGGAATCTGGACTATCAAATACTAATTTTTCCATTAGCAGCTGAGGGCCACTGGCCTTTTATCAGCACCCTTTTCATTCATAGTGTTTACTTTCCAGCCCAGAGTCGAGTCACATTTCCCGAATGAAAAGACACATTGTCTTGGAATAGCTCTGACTTACAAGTTGTTCTCCCTTCTCTGCAGTGCCATGATTGCACATCTCCGTTAAGTATTCAAGGTCTATCTGTCATTAAGATGTACATTCCGCTCTTCTCTATGGGTGGCACAATAAAAGAGATCTAAAGGAAGTTTTAACTCAGTATTCTACTTACTTACAGAAATGAGGGAGATGCTGATTGGCCTCCTTTATATAAGGCATTACAGAAACAGCCAGCTCATCGCGTAAATGGCATTCCTGTCTAGAATTCTAATGTTGTCCTTAGCCATAGGCTCAGTTTGATGTAACACAATATCCATTTTCTCATTTAAGTTAATTTGTATTTTCAATTCATAATGGAATTTAAGTTGAGGAGGAAAGAGTTTTACTCCCCAGATTGTTTACTTTCTGATGCACAACCTTAGGAAGCTGTTTCCAAGTTTCCCTTTATGAACAAGAATGTTGTTGTTTAGTTGTTTAGTCGTGTCCGACTCTTTGTGACCCCATGGACCATAGCATGCCAGGCACTCCTGTCTTCCACTGCCTCCCACAGTTTGGTCAAACTCATGTTCGTAGCTTCGAGAACACTGTCCAACCATCTCGTCCTCTGTCGTCCCCTTCTCCTAGTGCCCTCAATCTTTCCCAACATCAGGGTCTTTTCCAGGGAGTCTTCTCTTCTCATGAGGTGGCCAAAGTATTGGAGCCTCAGCTTCACGATCTGTCCTTCCTGTGAGCACTCAGGGCTGATTTCCTTCAGAATGGATAGGTTTGATCTTCTTGCAGTCCATGGGACTCTCAAGAGTCTCCTCCAGCACCATAATTCAAAAGCATCAATTCTTCAGCGATCAGCCTTCTTTATGGTCCAGCTCTCACTTCCATACATCACTACTGGGAAAACCATAGCTTTAACTATACGGACCTTTGTCGGCAAGGTGATGTCTCTGCTTTTTAAGATGCTGTCTAGGTTTGTCATTGCTTTTCTCCCAAGAAGCAGGCGTCTTTTAATTTCGTGACTGCTGTCACCATCTGCAGTGATCAAGGAGCCCAAGAAAGTAAAATCTCTCACTGCCTCCATTTCTTCCCCTTCTATTTGCCAGGAGGTGATGGGACCAGTGGCCATGATCTTGTTGAGCTTCAGACCATATTTTCCGCTCTCCTCTTTCACCCTCATTAAAAGTTTCTTTAATTCCTCCTCACTTTCTGCCATCAAGGTTGTGTCATCTGCATATCTGAGGTTGTTGATATTTCTTCCGGCAATCTTAATTCCGGCTTGGGATTCATCTAGTCCAGCCTTTCGCATGATGAATTCTGCATATAAGTTAAATAAGCAGGGAGACAATATACAACCTTGTCGTACTCCTTTCCCAATTTTGAACCAATCAGTTGTTCCATATCCAGTTCTAACTGTAGCTTCTTGTACAGGACAAGAATATATATGAATAAGATAATATGTAAACGACCATATAGCTGTGCTATAGCCGTCACTATAAAATCTTGCCGCACCCTAAATGATAGAAAAACTTCACACAAAATAAAAGCTTTAAATAGTTACCCTTTACTATCTATGGCTTGGAGAGGGGATACTTCACTATATTTAAAAGCCAAATGGAGAGCCAGTGTTCTACAAAACAACTGCTTGGTATTTCCATCATCATGAAGGTGTGTTGATGGACACCCCTATTCCCATGTTGGTTCCTTCCAGGAAAGTCCAGTGATGGAGGCTATGCAATTAAGGGTGAATCCAGACGAGGGGCTTCCTTCTCCCTCCTCCCCCCATGCCTGCAAAACATTACAGTCTTACATTTTTATATCAATAGGTTTGCTTGCTTGCTTGCTTGCTCGCTTGCTTGCTTAAACAATTCCTAGGAAATTCAACACAGAGATCTCAAAGCCAAATGCATGGAATTGTGCAAGCCCAACAGGACTTCCCCATTTGGGACCCCTAAATTTGTTCTGGGGGTTTCCCCAACCCTCCAGAGCAGATTGTTTTTTGGGGGGAGGACACATGGCATGCAAAGAGCAAGAAGGGGGAAGAAAGTCCTATTGTGCAAGCAGCACTTCATTAAATACAAGCCAATATACACACAAAACAAGCAAATGTGAATTGTGCATTTTGTCACTTTGCCTAGCTCTCCCTGCAACAGCTTGTAAACTGTATTGTTTTGCTCCACATTTCTTCATTTTCCAGGACCATAGAATAGGTACCGGTTTCCTTAGTGCCTCTAATTATATATTAAGGCAACATAGGCAGAATGGGGACACAAAAAGCATAGTATTATGTAGCAACTCTCCTGTGGATTGCATTGGCAGTTTGTGAGAGACAGGCTCAAATAGTAGGGAACAGAAACGTCTTTTAATGCCAAAAGCATTTGGCACATAAGTATCTATTCTATTGTAAGTGCTAGACTTCTCTAGTAAATAACAAAAGCTACTTCAATGTATTTTTTATATGCGAGAACTCTTTCTCATTCCTCCGACTGGCAAACATTTCCTTGTTCAGACACAGTCATGCATCAAGTTAGAATCATAGAATAGTAGAATCGCAGAATTGGAAGGGACACCAAGGGTCATCTAGTCCAACCCCCTGCAGTGCAGATATCCCAGCTAAAGCGTCCATGACAGATGGCCACCAAACTTCTGCTTAAAACCTCCACCACTTTCTGTCTGAAAGTTCTTCCTGATGTTTAGTCGGAATCTCATTTCTTGTAACTTGAGGCCATTGCTTCAGTCCTAGCCTCAGGAGCAGGAGAAAACAAGCTTGTTCCCTCTTCCGTGTGACAGCCCTTCAGATATTTGAAGGTGGCTATCATATCTCCTCTCAGCCTCCTATTTTTCAGGCTAAACATACCCACCTCCTTCAGCCATTCCTCATAGGCCTTCCTCCTCTGCACGCATTCCAGCTTGTGAATATCCTGCAAAAGAGTTGGCAGATCAGGTTGTGAGATTTTGTGTCTCTTCTGAGATATGAGTACCCAAGTCGCCAAGCGGCCAGTGATTTCATTCACTGCCCTCACAGGCCTGCTACCAGTCCTCTATAGCCCTGAATAAAATAAAAATAGGCTGTGACACATCATGTTGGCAGCCCTCCATGCTTTGGAATAGTGGGTGCTTAAAATAACAAATTGTATATTTTGTTAGCACTCAGCGCATTATGCTGACCGTTTGACCGTCTGTTTTGCAAGAGGCACTTTCAGCTGAGGAACACAGGGAGCACTTCCGAACTGATAAGAACTTTTGTTCTTGATTTCCTTTCAAATCCTCTGGTGAATGCCACCCTGGCCCCATCAGCAACTGTAAACTAATCCCATGGGTGCTTTGCTACTTCATTTCAGACGGGGCCATCCCTTTGTATTTAATGCTCAGCAAAAATTAATCTGAAGGCAAAAAGTTTTATTGCAAACAAGCGGAGAGCGCTTGGGCAATCTAGTCTCTTGTCCTTTAGGCCACCTCTTTAGGTCTATTAGTAGGGCTTCCTGCTGGTTCCTTCTTTCAAGGAACAGTTCCTTATTTAGAAATCCTAAATAAAGAATCATTCCTGTGAGCCTCATGGCTGAGGGTGGATTTGAAAAAGGGTGGATTCTAGAAAAAGTGGTGTCAGAACTCACCATGAACACCTCCCTTGTTCTCTTATAATGGCAACAGTGTTCACCTGAGAGGTGCTAGAACTGAGTTCCAGTGAGTTGTAGTTGAAAAACATCCCTGGATAGGGTGTGTGTGTGTTAGGTAAATAGAAGATGAGTGGTTTGTGCCCATCCAGGGATGGCTGTGGGCAGGATTCCTACATTGCAGGGGGTTGGATTAGATGATCCTCAGGGTCCCTTACAACTCTGCAATTCTATTATTGCTTTGGGGGTGGGGTGGGGAGAGTGACTAATAAATAATTAAACAATGGAGTGATCTCACAGAACTAGTGGAAATGGGATGGTTCTGTTATCTTTGGTGCTGACACTTCTCAGCTTGGTGGACCCACCGCAGTGTATACTGTATAAGTATATTATTTTTACATGAAAGTATTGGTGCCCTGAGGAGCCCTTCAAACTGACAACCCCACTGTGCTTCCACTTGATTCTCTTTGATAATGTTTTAACATAGGGCTGAAAGTTACAAATACTTTAGATGTTTCACTTATTTTGTACATCATCAGTTTATTATTATTATTATTATTATTTTGTTTCTTTTTTATATAAAATCCCCCCAGTTTGCAGGTTCTCAGCAGGAAGGAAATCCTTTGCAGGCGGTTACAAAGTCTCAGAATGAAGGCTTTTTATAAATGCAGCCCAAGACTCGCTACTGTAATTCTGCTCTGTAGCTGCACGGTTCCCTTTGGCTCTGGTTGCTGCGTTGAGTTTCAGTTCCCCCGTGCTTTGAGGCTAAAGAGGCTGATATGTTAAGCTTCCATAAACCTTGAGGCCCTGACTCAGACATTTTATGTTGAAGTGTAGAGCCGTCCTCGGTGCAGTAAAGAGCAAGCAAAATGCTGCAAGATAAAGTTTGAGCCAGGCGCAGCATTGCCTGCCTGCGCTCACGCCGTGAGTACTATGCAGCCGCTCACGTGGGTAAAAAGAATTTGGCTGTGGCCCAACACAATCTGCGCTTAAGAAAGAGGTTCAGAGAAGTCAGCAGCCTCATATGCTGCCTTCTCTGAACTCCTTCCTTAGTGAGGATTGTGTTGGGACGCAGCCAGTTTTTATTTTTACCCACGTGAGCTTCTGCAAAGGATTCACTGCAAGAGCTAGATTGTTGATGGGATAGCACAGTCTGAACTTATAACACCAATCTTGGTACGGCTGCACTGGCTACCAGTTGGTATCTAGGCTCAATTCAAAGTCCTGGTTTTGACCCCAGTTCCTCAAGGACCACATCTCCTCACATCTGAGGCCTTCTTTGTGTACCCTTCCTCAGGAGGTTCTGAGGGTGGCAACATGGGAATGGATCTTTGCAGTGGTGGTCCCTGCTTTTGGGATCCTCTCTCAGGGCAATACACCAGACAACATCTTAATCTGTCTTCAGGCACCTTCTACTTGAATAAGACACTGCAGGAGCGAAGCAGTGTGTGGAAGCTCCCTTGTGATGAAACAGAAAAAGTAACAACTATCTTAGAATACATAGGCATAGGCAGGGGGGCAGGAGGGGGCAGTTGCCCCCCTAGAAGCAGGGCCGCTGGTGGCCAGCCTGCCCCGCTGCCCACCGCCGCCCGGTGCCGTCTCCCTTCTCCCTGGCTGGCTGTGGGGTGGGTGGAGGGAAAGCCCCAGAGCCGCGCAAAGCATTTGGCTGGCTTTCCCTCCGCCCGCCCCACATCCAGCCAGGGAGAAGGGAGACGTCTCCCTTCTCCCTTGCTAGCTGTGGGGCGGGTGGAGGGAAAGCCAGCTTTCCCTCCACCCACCCCGGCGATCGCAGAGGTGGAGGAGGGGATCGGAACAGCCCGATTTCGGGCTGATCCAGGCGCCCCCTCGCCCCTGCCAATCGAGGAGGGGGAGGAACAGCCCAATTTCGGGCTGATCCTGGCGCCCCCTCGCCCCTGCCGATCACGGAGGGGGAGGAGGGGGTCGGAGCAGCCCTATTTTGGGCTGATCCTGGCGCCCCCTCACCCTTGCCGATCACGGAGGGGGAGGAGGGGGTCGGGGGAACAGCCCGATTTGGGGCTGATCCTGGCGCCCCCTCGCCCCTGAATGATCATGGCTTTCCTTGCCCCACTGTGGCCCCTCCCCCATGCCTTGGCCCCGCCCCTTGCCCCCCCCTGATTTTGATCTGGCTACATCCCTGTTAGAATATATCTATTTCCCACCCCACTTTTCATTTCATTCATTGCATTTCTATCCTGTCTTTTTTCCAATGAGCTCAAGGCAGTGTATCAGGTTCTCACTGCAACCCTGTGAGGCAGGTTAGCCTGAGAGACTCTTAATGGTCCAACATCGAGTGAAGTTCATGGCTGAGTGGGGAGTTAAATCTGGGTTTCCACACTCCTTAGTCCAAGAATTTGACCCAGGAGTGGAGAACTGGTGGGGGGTTCAAGTAATCCCAGACAACTAATGGTCAGGGATTGTGGGAACTATAGTTTAACAACATTGATTAGCCACCCCAACTCAACTCCTGTCTCTTTCACTTTCCACGCTTTCTGCACCACCTAACAGGAGCTAGATGCTGTGTTTATTTATATCCCGCCTTTCCTTCTAGCAGCTCTCCCCCTCCCTATTTTACCTTCACAACAACCCTGTGAGGCAGGTGTAGCTGAGAGCCAGAGGATGCCCCTACATTGCCCAATGAGGAACATGGTTTGAACCTTGTCTCCCAGGTCCTAGTGCAACACTCTAACCACTGCACAACATCAAAGGACTCTGGAAGCGGGGGAATTTATTCCTCTCCATGGTACACTTCAAAGTATTCAACCCATCCAAAAGCTGCCATGCTGTGATGCTTAATGGAGCTGTTGTTCCACACTTTGCTGTGAAATAAAGAAGCACAATTATGGCCTCTCAGTGTAAACAAACAAGGAAGCAGAAAATAGTTCAGGAAGGAGAACCCAGAAGTTCTAAACATGTCTCTTTAGAACAAAACTGGTTACAGGTAGGTAGCCGTGTTGGTCTGGATCGAAGTAAAATAAAAAAATTCCTTCAGTAGCACCTTAAAGACCAACTAAGTTTTTATTTTGGTATGAGCTTTCGTGTGCATGGTATCTGAAGAAGTGTGCATGCACACGAAAGCTCATACCAAAATAAAAACTTAGTTGGTCTTTAAGGTGCTACTGAAGGAATTTTTTTATTTTAGAACAAAACTGGCAGGGAAGAATGACCTGTTAATATGGTGAGAATACCGTAATTAGAATTAAGTCTGTTTCCTGATGGCACAGGGTTCGTGTGTTGCCTAATCAGGTTTGTAGGAAGCAACAAGCTCCAAAGTACCTTTTAGAAAAACCAGTGAGTCAAGGTTGTAAACAAGTAGGACCAGAGGTAATGTGCTTTGGGACAGACCAGATAATTTTCCTGCTAATATTTTCTTGCCCATTGTCACAGCCAACCAAATCTAATGGAAGGGAAAGGTATATACTGTTTGTTATGCTGGGTTTGCTGAGCACAACTTCCGCTCCCCCTACATACTGGGAATGGCGAGTCAAACGCTAGCAGAGGCCTGGTTTCCAGGGATGCCAATTGAAATTCCATCCAAGGCAGTGTAAGAATTGCATGCACTCCATTAATCCCAATAATTTTTTAATATTCATTCCTAGGCAATGTCTCTGCCTGTAATCCACTTTTAATAAGCGGAGGCTTTTACAGCAGTAGAAACGAGCTTTGCAACATCCATTGAATGGGTAAGTAAGTACTGATGCAAATTCAGCCCTGCCTGCTGACCTAGTTGTGCATTCCATGCCACATAATCAATGGTTTCCTATTATGGACTAGTCACTTCCCCCATTTTACATCATAGTGGTTACCCTAGTGCTTAATTACTTACACCCTGTGCAATTATTATTAAACTTTATTTTTAAAAGGCAGCATGGTATTTGCATCGCTCAACCTTTTCTTCAATAAATTAAGGGGTTGTTTTTTGTCAGCTTGTTGCTACGAAATCTAAATCATTGTGGGGATCATTGATAAATCGCTGGACCTCAGCTCCATCAGCCCCAGTCAGCATAAGCAGTAGTCAGGATTGATGCAGTTCAGAAACATCTGGAGGGCCACATTCCCCCCCCCCCCGTCACTGCTCTAGATGCTTAGCTCCTGAAAATATCATCAATTTCTCTCTCTCTCGTTCTGCCAAAATCAACAGAGCTGAAGAGTTAACAAGGGCAAGGGAATCACTGCCCACCCTTCTGATTGTAGTCCCATATGCATCAAAGGTAGTGGGGCTCATGTCCACCTGTGGGTGCATATTTCTGGCCCACCTTGATGTTTGATGCTCACCAGATTTGAGAGTACCAATCAGCTGAGGATGAGAGATGGGGAATTGTCTTTAGCTGCTTCCCCTCTCAACAGGATGGATGAAGCTCATAGTGTTGGCCATGTGTTTGGCAGCCAATGATATAATAAGAGGCCTAATAGTTTATGCCATCTTTGGACTGGTGGCATAAACTAATTAGGCCCGGTATTATTAACTGGCTATTTAGGAAAGTAATGCTTTCACATAAATGCAGCAAACTCTGTACTGCATGCCAGCCTTCCCCGGCCTGGTGGTGCCTTCCTGATATATATTGGATTACAACTCTCAGTAGTCTCAGCCACCACAGCCAGCAAATGGAGCAAGCCCATTTCTGAGCTCAGAGATGGTGAACAGAGACAAATGGAAAGCAGTTGCTTTAGGATTTCAGCTGTCTGAGGCATGATCAAGGGGGATAGGTGTCACTCTGTTAAACACGGCAAGTGGAATAGAGTGTCTGCTCCCAGGTTTGGAACTCCTTACTCATTAATGTTAAACGAGAACCATCAGGGTTTGTTTCAAAGGCTTGCTTGAAGACCTTTCTGTGTACACAGGCTTTTTCTGATGTATAATTCAATCCATCGGTTATTGTGTATCACTGTCCAGATGTTAAATATGTACTTCATGCTGTTTTACGGATGTGCTATGCTCACCACCTAAATAAGCTCATTTCTTGTGCAGCACATAAGGCTGTAAAATTCATAAATAACTAAGCACATAGGATAAAGTAATCAGTTGAATCAAAGGCAGCAGAAAGGTCAAGAAGGACTCAAGGCCTTCAGATTTTGCAGCGAGAAGGCAATCAGTGATTTTTGTGAAGGCAGTTTCACTGGCATGCAAGGGATGCAAAGCAGATTGTAGGGTGTTGAGAGTTGGAGGGGGCTTCTGGTGGTCTGGAGAGTTGATGGAGCAGGCAGCATGCGTCAGAAGTCTGGGGGGTCAAGGAGAGCTGGAAAGATAGTTGTAAAGGAAGGTGGGTCAAGGGATGGGCTTGTGAAAGGTGAGAGTGAAATCACTGAATGCAGGGGGAAACTAAAGGGAAAGACCAGTTATGTGGCAGAGGAGGGATAATGATAGGGAGATATGGTAACCAGGAACTGAAGGGGCATGGGTTCAAGAGGGTACAGGGAAGGATTTGATGAGATGAATGTTAGAGGAGGGCAGAGGGAGGTGATTGGTACCAATATCAATTCAGCAGCAGAAATACTTACTGACAGTTTGTTTCTGTGAACAAGGCCCTCTTGACCAAGGCTACTCTCTGCAATTATATGCTATTAAGTACTTGTAAATATTACTCATTTTGGTTCAATAGAATGTACCAAAAGTAATAGACATAGACTTTCTAAACCATTTTTTTCCAGCAGGGTTGCCATGTTGGTCTTTTTGCAACAAAACCAGCAAAGAGTTTTGTAATGCTATCGGAAGCTAACAAATTTATTGCGGTGTAAGTTAGATTTAAAGTGTTGCAAGACTCTTGTTTTTCAAAGCCAAAATCTTGTTTCAAGAGTTTTTATGTTGCATCCTCTTTTCTCCCATTGCAATAAATGACTGAGAACAGAAACATAAGTATATATATATATTTATTTCTTTATTAGCGAAGGTATCTAAAATACAATATTAATTTCTTTTTTTAAATTATGACAATATTATTTTTCAGTGGAACAATACTCTGTATTATAGCTATGGTATCAACAATTTTTACACATAATAGTACTTAATTTAGCTCAGTTGACATTTTTATAATTAAAAAAATAAAACACACTAACATTAAGACATGATTCAGATTTATGGCTAAAAATGTAAAACAATTTAAAAATATTTACACTTCAAACTTCTTTTAAAAAAGCTAAGAACGCAATCCTAATTTTGCATTACAATGCCTATGTTGCTACAACGTATTCTCCTAAATCAAATGTAAAATGTTCATATTAGATTGCATTCCTGTGCTTCCATGAAAGATTCAAGTTACTGAGTACGTTTAACCTCATATGTTCCATGAGGTTATATATTTTTTAATTTTAAAAAATGGCTTATTTTTTTCTGTTGCTTATCATCTTATCCTTTGGCAAGCTGCCAAATGAAGATCTCCTACTACAGCCTCAGCACCAAAAAATAAAATAAAAAATCACAGCAATTCTCATCAAGCATCACTCCACGATTCCTCTCCCCTGCCCTCTTTAGCCTGGCATACACACTGCAAACATGCCGCAAACACAACCACACTTTATGGCCTTCATTATTAGAAACGTCAGAAGATGATAGGCAGACAGCACTGGAGTTTGGGGGAGAAGAGAGATCTTGCCAGTGCATATATATGGCAGTAGTTTGATTTGTGCTTAGCGGAAAATAACTCAACCCTCAAGGACACAGCAATGTTTAATGGGCACAGCTTATTGGAATGAGGCTCTAACTTCCCTGGTCTTCAAGGGCTGGCAAGGGCGCCAGTTGTCCACCATGGCGCAGTGGGACTCGCCCTCGCAACTGAAGCAAAGGCAGCGCAGCTTGTCCATCTGGAGAAGAGAAAAGGAAGAAGCGGGTGTCTTCAGTATTCATGCGCCTCCAATTAATTTTTATTTATTTATATGTCACGTTTATAGCCCACCTTTTTCTCAAAAGGAGCTCAAGGTAGAGTATGTGGTTCTCTCCCTCCATATTTTAATCCCTACAACAACCCTGTGAGGTAGGTTAAGCTGAGACTGACCCAAGGTCACCCAGTGAGCTTCATGGCCAACTGGCCATTAAACTCTGGTCTCCCACATCCTAGTCCACACAGGCTTTCAGAGCATTCTGTTGGAACTCTCAGGATTTGGGATGATCTTTACACTCTCACCTTAACCTACCTCACAGGGTTGTTGTGATGCTAAAAAGGAAGAGAAACCATGAATGCCTTGGAGGAAAGGTGGGCTATAAGTGGAATAAATAGGCAAAACATAGTTCTGCCACAGCAGTTCTGTGTCTTAAACCATGCATTATAATACTTCCGCATACACCCAACTACACCCAGAAATATGCTTTTCGAAAGAGACCTTCTTTGCTAAACCTCTATGTGTACGGCATGTATTCAATTTTAGCAGAGCAATCAGAGGGAGACCTTTCAGATCCCCCTGTGTGTGATTTATTCACTTCTTCAGATCTAATTCCAAATTCCAGGACAATGAGTGGATTTCATTATGCAGCACTCATATGTGAAGCTCTTTCATGTGTGATACGGCGAATGTACTTATAAATCAATGCGAGTTGTGCTGGTTGGAAATATCCCTCAATTCATTTAACTGATTGAGGGTGTTATGTCTATGAACAGACACAAGTGAATAGAAATTGCTTATGCAAATCTGAGAATGGCCATGTCGTATAAGAGCATGCGTCTCATTCTCTTGGAAAGTCTGCAACACTCTGGCTTAGCCAGTAAGGTGTTCCTTGGGTTTATGTATATCAAAATCAGCAGCAAGTTTGCCCCACAGGGGAATGAGCTAGCGCTCAGAAAGACACAAAGTTCCACATGTGCATCTCCCATCTGGAAGGCCATTGACTATTTTCTGTAGGACCACAGGTTCTTCATCCCTGCACTAGGCTGAACCATATTAGAAGTATCTTTCAAATGTTATGGCCACCATGTGAATGCACTTATCTATGGAGCTTTCTCATCCTTACCTGTGGAGATACTAGGGACTGAACCCAGGGTGTTTTGCATTCAAAGAATGTGATCTTAAACTGAGCCATGGGGATGGCAATTCGCACAGCAAAACCAGGTGATATCCTGGCCATGAATCTTCATGCCTGATTTGGCCCTTATTGCCCACAGGCTGTGTGCGTCTCTATGGGTAAACTATAATTCCAGTGTAGGCACCTTACCAATAAGAAAAAGATTAGGAGTGTTTACAGATTAATATGTTTTTTGCTGCAAAAAAGGGGGGAGGCGGGAGAATTTATTCACCTGTTCCTTGCTGACAGTCACGGGCTCCTTCAGGACAATCCAGATTACACATTCAAGCAGAGGAGGAGTGGTCAGTGATCCTGGGTAGGTCCAGAAATCACGGGAGGCAGGAAGCAGACCGGTTGGATCAAAGTTTGTGAAGGCAGCCTGATTGCCCTAGAATAGATAAAGCTTTTTGATAAAACAGCCCGATGCAGTAGTGAGTAGATGATGTGTACAGTACACACACTTTGCCTGTAATTCCGTAGCATGTAAAGGAGAGCTATGTATTTCTTTCCACAAGTGTATAACTATTATCGAGCTGGGGGTGGCTGGAGGGAGGGAGGGCGGGGTTGGAGATGCAGGGAGGTCTGCCTGTGCTTCAGACAAGGTGGTGTTGCATTCAAAAGCTGCATGCTAAAAAGTGGTGCAATCTAAGTGAGGGTAGTAAACCTACTCTCCTTGGAGCAACTGGTGATAATAAGGGACTGTGCAAAGCAACTGAGCAAGGGGAGGAGGATGCATTTTCCTTTTCAGCCCCCTGCCCCCCCCTCCACGCACCAAATAAGCAGAATCTTTCAAAACACTGAAGAACCCAAAGTGCAATTTTTTTTGCTGTTTGAAGGCAGGTCTCTTACCGACAAAAGATTATTCAAGAATAATTGCCCAGCTAGAATAGATGGAATGAGAAGCTAAAAGCAATCCCTTTGGAATTCCCTTGCAATTTTGTTCTTTGAAAGAAGAAAGCAGGAAACTGCAGTGCAGTCATTCTTAGCTGCCAAAAAGGCAGAAGCTTTACCTTGTGTTTAATGGTGCCGAGCGCATCAACAACTTTCTGTATTCCAGGACAGGCACTTCCAACCTGTGATATAAAAAGGCATAAAGAGAAGGTTGTGCGCACAAATGTATATGTGTTTATATCACTTACACCTCACAGCTCAGCATACGCTTATATTCCCAGCACTAAGAGAGTAGTAAGAAACAAAAAAGTGCATTTTAAAAATATTATAAAAAAAGGATACAAACTACCATAACAAGTTAAAATATCAACAATTCATCTAAACAGCAAAATCAAATTGCTCTAAATTAAAAATGCTTACACTCCCATTTCTTAAAAGCCTAGGGAAACAGAAATATATATTTTTGAAGGGGAACCTAAGAGATAATAAGGATGTCTCCCTGGGGAGGGAATTCCAAGAGCGAGGATCCACCACAGAGAAGGCTCTCTTACATTTACCGATTACCGGTAAATATTAAACAAACACAGTGCTCCAAACAAGGTCATCTTGCATTCAAAAGTTACATATTAATGAGAGAGTTAATCCTGAGTACCCTGTCATCTTTCACAGTAAAAATTTAACTGTCTTTCACAGAAGTTTATCTTCATTTGGTAAGGGAACTAATCAGTTAGCATTGTTTTAAAAGCTGAATATTTTACAACCTGATGCCTTAAGAATATATCCACATGCAGGAAAATCTCGTTTATTTCTCTGAATTTTTTGCTCCAAGCCAGAGCACCTTGGTTCACTGTTTCATATACAGACACCTAATGTGTATACCATTAAGAATGAAAGTACACTGCCACAAGTTGTGAAGGGTAAAGCATTATTTGCTGCTTTGCCTTTCAAATAGTTGAAAAACTATCCTGGCTATCCGTTTATAAATAAATAAATAAATAAATAGGTGGCTCCCAACAGAATATTGAAACAGAAATATTGAAACAAAAATTTAAAACTTCCCTAAACAGGGCTGCCTTCTCATATCTTCTAAAAGTCAGATAGTTGTTTATTTCCTTGACATCTGATGGGAGGGCATTCCACAAGGTGGGCGCCACCACCAAGAAGGCCCTCTGCCTGGTTCCTGTAACCTCACTTCTCACAGTGAGGGAACCGCCAGAAGGAAAGAGGAAACACCAAGACAGCCACTTGCTCACTGGTCCACTTGGCACCCACTTTCTGCCCACTTAAACAAACACTGCAGTGAAGCGGCTGTGGTTTCTCACATGAGCAGAGCAGTGCACCCCAGCACTTCTCTCTGCCTAACGTTAAAGCTGAGCCTGTGTAGGAAACCGCTCTGTATGCATAATATTTGGGCCCCAATCATTTTAGCTTTTTAAGGCTTATCAGTACAAACTGAAACTTCTTGACATTTACGCAGCATGTGGTTTGGCTCACTTGCATGAGTCACCTGGACGTATTTGCTCTGCAAGCAACTTTCTGCACTATAACTTATCTTGGGGCTTGCTATGGGTGGGTTGGGTTGACTGATTTGTAATGTTTGCTAGCAGATAATGGTTCTGTGTCATAGAAGGAGGTTGGTTTTATGTGGCTTTTTGGACCCTTCCACTTCTAAGATGCTGTGATGATGATATTATTATTATTATTATTATTATTATTATTATTATTATTAAAAAAACACTTGATCAGTTCTCACAGGACTAAATAAAGGGAACACGGTATCACAAAGCCACCTTGAATGCCTGTGAACAGAAAATTCAGCTTCCGCTGGAGGCGTAAATCGCATTGTACAAAATGTTCTCTTGCAAAGCCAGCAATGATCAAAAGAGGACATAATGGTACTAACCTTCAAAAACACGCCCACAACGGCCAGACCATCGGGATGTTTCACAGCTTCACCAGAACTACCATACTTTGTGTTCCAATGAACCAAATGAAGCTGGAGCCAAAGAAAAATGCAGAAATAAAGTGACCTTTTAGAAAGGCCTTCTCTCAAACTGAAGAAGCAAGATAATTCCTATACTAAACATTAACACGTCCTTTTATGGCCGAGACAAAAAGGTACTGAAACCTTGTTCAGCCATCGATTTGCGCTTTTCATTCACTGAGAAAGGCAAACATAGATATCAGAGCTCTGCTCTCATGCTGGCATTTTACACCCACTCAAACAATTTCCTAAATGCAAACATTCTGCCATATCCTGAAGCATATATTCTGAAAAATCCCTGTGGCCTTTAGTAGGAGCCCTGCTTAATTGAGATCTATTATATATTTCTTTTAAGTCAGTAGCTTGAGTCCAAGCAGTGAGGAAAGGCAAGCAATGGTAAGCTTCTCTACAAGGGGAGTGCCATAATACCATTACTGAAAACCAGTGTGGTGTAGGGATTAGATTGCTGGAATAAAACCAGGGAGACGTGGATTCAAATTCCCATTTGGCCATGAAGCTCAAAGGAGAGGTCTTGGTCTTGGGCCTGTCACTGTCTACCTTACAAGGTTTTTGTGAGGATAAAATGGTGGAGTCGGGGATTATGTCTTCTGCCTTTAGCTTCTTGGAGAAAGGCCTGGATTAAAAACATCTCATGAAAGGACTGGAGCCACCATGTAAAGAACTTGCTCCTTGCCCCAGGTGACCTTCATACGCTTCACATCAAAATGGTTGGGAGTTCACATACTCAATAGATTTGATGTTTAAATAATCCCACCTGCCATCAAATTTTAGAAGCTTTTCTTTGATCAGAAGATGCCACCATGTCTATCCTTACTACCTGCTTTTATCAACAGTTTCAGGATCTTTTCGAATACCTGACATAAAGATACTCAGAAGCATAGCTGCCAAGTTTCCCCTTTTCTCACGAGGAAGCCTAGTCAGCATAAGGGAATTTCCCTTTAAAAAAGGGAGAACTTGGCAGCTATGCTCAGAAGGGGGGTCATTCCATATCAAGTGATTCAACTTTTGTACCTCATGTCATCCAATTTTATTAATATTTTGTACACCTGTTGAATGATCGAAACTAAGTTTAAATCTAAAATTGATTTTTTTAAAATTGAAATTTGTAAGCTTTGAGGGTTTGAAAGGGATATGGAATGACCCACTTGATATGGAATGACCCAAGGAAGTCCTGAGAGGATGAAGAACAGGGCCTTACCTCAGCATCATATTTCACCCCATCCACTGTGTGTTCAGAGCCTTGGCCTTCACAGGAACCCCAATGAATGTGGAACTGAAGCAGCTTGTAAGTTCCCTCAACTGGACCACCTTTCAGCACTGGAAGTAAAAAGAAAGAAATAGCTATATTTACAACATTTTTATTAATTTATTGATTTAAAAATACTTAAGAGGCCATTTCAAGGTAGCTTACATAACAGAAATAAAAACTACAACATCAGCAATGTAATAATTTTTTTATTTATAAAAACACAATATGACTTCTACAGATCGCCCCTGAGATGAATAGTAAGGATAAAAAATGTACCCAATTCATAATGTAAAACTTGATTTCCACAATTAAAAAGAAAGCAGTCAAGCCAAGGAAGGTGGCATTCAGTATAAAAGTGGGGGGGGGGTTACATGAGAAATATTAAAGGCACAATAACAAAACATTAGACTTGAAAGGGCAAACATGAAGATTGGGTAGAAGGCAGATAATGTATGTGTGAATGCACTGAGCTTCCTGCAAGTAGTGCAGTTAAGCCATTATATAGACTATGGACTGAAAGATCTCTAGGGTCTCTCCCCTTCCCCATCATTTTAGATCAGTGCTGGCTGGGGAAACTTTGGCCATCCCAATGCTATCGGACTCCAATATCCATCAGCCCCAGCCAGCCCGCCCAGCAGCTAAGGAATATAGAAACTGGAATCCAACAAGATCTGGAGGATTACAGGTTCCCCCCCCCCTGCTTTTAGATGGGAAGTCAGTTCTGTTGCTTTTGGGGGGGGGTCCTCCTGCTCAGTGATGCTCTGGACCTGCCACTGGTAAGAAGAATCAGCGGAAGCAGAAGGCTTCCCTCCCTGCTTGCACTGAGCTCATACATATCCTGGATAGATATTGAGAGAGGTACCTTAAATGTGATCCCCCCCCCAATAATAAAAAATGAAGCTTTCCCAGCATGAGCACACATAGTTTTAACTCTGCAGAGGTTATCAGCCATATTTTCCCTTTTTCTCTTTGGCAAAATTAAACTAAGCTAGATGGGCCAATTGTCTGACTTACAGTAAGGCACCTTCTTAAGTTCCTATACAGGGCTATAGTATAAAATGCATGCATAGTTAATTATGTAGGGGATGAACCACCTCCCCCACCAGATAAATAATCCCATGCCTGAATGTACTGTACTACTGCTGACATGAGACAAACTAATAAGGATTTGAAAGGATTAGGCCATGTTGTCCCCGACTAACCCACAAGCCATTATTGACGAGTTCAATTGGGGCAAAGTTCTAATCACTATCTAGCAGCAGAATGCCATATTTTGGGAGGCTGCGTATTTTTAAAACATTATCTCTCATAACCATGCTTTCTATATTTAGATATATTTTTGACTTGGTTCTGGATTGAGTACAAACTGAGCGGCACATTCTGAATGGCTACACAAATTTTCCTGGTTCAGAACATATATATAGAACACATTTAGAGAGTCATGAGAGTACCTTCTTTCACCCTAAAAAACTTTTTAGCAGTTTTTTTAAAAATAAAACCTGATAAAGAGCTGAAGGGTGTCCCAGGGTGAAGTCAGCTGGGGTTTTTGATAGCACTAGAAGGTTTAGCAAAAGGAGATAACTTTCAGAAAAGCGCAACACACCCAACTTTCCTGAAACGGCCCTTATTTGCACATACTTGGTGTTGATTGTTTGTCAGCGATTAGGACTTGCCCTACATGAACTTGTCAGGAGAGCTGAAGAAAGGCTACTCCTATTTAAAGGCCCATTGCTATTCCTGGGTATCCCAGGTCCTCATATGACACAAGGGACTTAGGGTTACTTCATATGCATCGGTGTTCTGCACTGGTATCACTTCTAGTTAACTTCTCACACATACACACTCACCTCAAACCTGCATGTATGTTGATGAAGTAAAAGGAACCTTTTTCTGTTGAATATATAAACAAGTTTATGACTTCCCAAGTCTTTTTTTTAAAATAAAAGTAGCAAAAAAAAAGAGGTACATTTGCTTCAAACACAACAAACTGTGCAACTTTGTCAAACTGCACAAACTGTAGTAGTCACAGCACTTGGCAGATGTGTCCCACATATGACCCATATGTAGTTTGCTGACACATAAGTGCTATTTTTGGAGTGTGTGAAATAATCCTATTAAGCTGTTAAGAGTTTACACATATATTATTCTTTTACTTTATTTATATAACTCCCTTCATCTGAAGATCTCAGGGTAGTTCACGAAACAATAACCTCCCCTCCCACAAACATATTTGAATGGCTGGGTGATATTAATCAGCCAAAGGGCTGGTTGAAGAGCAACATTTTCACCTAGCGCCTACAGATGTATCATGAAGGCACCAGGCAAACCTCCCTGGAGAGAGCATTCCACAAATGGGGAGCCACTGCAGAAAAGGTCTGCTCTCATGTAGCCACCATCTGGGCCTCTCCTATAGAGGAGGCACACAAAGATGGGCCTCATAGGATGAGTGCAGAGTCTGGATCAGTTTATATTGCTACCAAAGAGTGTGGTGGAGTCTCCTTCTTTGGAGGTCTTTAAGCGAAGGCTTGACAGCCATATGTCAAGAATGCTTTGATGGTGTTTCCTGCTTGGCAGGGGGTTGGACTGGATGGCCCTTGTGGTCTCTTCCAACTCTATGATTCTATGTTTCTATATAGGGAAAGGCAATCTTTGAGTATTATTATTGGGCAAATACATTCATTCACAGACATCCACTTTATTTCTACTTGTATGTAGAAAGAGGGGGGTAAATAAATCTTCTCCTCCAAATTATATTTACTCTGAAGCAAATCCAATTGATTTGAGTGGAACTTCTTCCAAATAAATATGCCTAAAATTACAGTCTGTGTTGGAAATGCCGTATTATTCAGTGTTGCCTTAGTATGAAATTTGTTTGTATTTAAATGTATTTCCAGATGGAAAAGCAGAGCATTATTATTATGCTCAAAACAATTAGAAAATTTAAATGATAAAAAATAAAAGCATGAATTATTATTATTATTGTTATTATTTTGCTCAATACCATTAAAAATGAAAACAAATACGCAAAAGATGTCTATTTATTATAAGGAATACTGAGACTAAGAAACTGAGGGAAAAAGTCTGGGGGAACTCTTGCTTTTTAAGAGGGCCATTTCTCTTGATGATCCTCGATTCTCAACCACCCATCCCAACCCCAGGGAGGAAGTTGTCTATAATAGAAGCCAATATTTATGGCATAAAGAGACATTTGAAAAACAGGATGGAAAAGTGTCCTTATAGAAAGGTGGTCTCCCCCTGGTTGACACCCACGGTCTGTATCAAAAAGTTCAGCCAGGGTGAGGCTTAACTGCTGGCAAATTGTGAATGTGTGCATACATTGGATATTTTGGGAGTTGTTTCACAATTTTTTGAGTTATCACACTAAAACAAAACTTCTGCCATATCAAGGTTTCCAGCTGCCTACTTTAGAGTTAGAAGAGCTGTCTTTCAATGATAGCAGACTTTTTTTCTGTATCCTTATATGCTTTATGAATATTAAGCATAATCAATAAATAATATAGCATGGTGAATAATTACTAAAACTGGACAAATAAAGCTATATCAGAATGAGCAAAAAAACCTTAAAATGTTTTTAAATACAGTATTCATTATACAGGGAGGAATTAACCTGCTTCAATACATACATACATACATACATACATACATACATACATACATACATGTTAAATAAATTAATCCATAAAAGTATGAGATTAATTGAGCTGTGTGCTAGACAATGATAACCAATCCTGGTTAAGCACACCTGGAACCTCTGGAATCTCACACCGCTCGGAGATTGGGGGTGGCATGTAACATTTCATCCTTGGCTAAACAACAAGCAAGTTTGCCAATTCACCCATTTGCTCTTAAAACGAATTATGATTCTGTGATCACAGTACTGCATTACATTATAGACATGTCAATTTCAAAGAGTTTTCAGCATTTCATGTTTTATTACTCATCCTCCATGAAAGATAATTTATATCTATGAAACTATGCAATCATAGCTTTCAGTATTTCGCCTGCTTTTAAGAGCACTGACTTTCTACAAAGAACATTCAACAAAAAGGCATGTCAGAAGGGAAAGATTGTTTTCTATTTTGTTTATTATTAAAACCATATACCTATAAGTTCTTTATTAACTATCATCAATTTTAGCTCGGTTTATGTCGCTACATTAAACAAATTCACTAGTGATGGATTCTTTGTTTCCAGAAGCATGCTCAGTGAGAAATTAATTAATTTACTATGGATTTCACAGCTTATTAATCGAAAGTTTCCAAACTGGTTATAAATGCTCTCTTTACATTATTGCTTTCTAACATCCTCTTCCTTTTTCTATAACTGCATTATTCGGGTGGTCATCACACTCGCCTGTGTCTTTGTAATAGTGGTGGTCTCGATATTTTCTCACAACAGGCTTTAAAACTCCTGAAACTTTAAATTGTTGATCAAATGGCTTTATTTATGAGCATCACCAACTCAGAGACTGATGCCAACTGCAATGTTCTGGTAAACAAATTTTTGGGTGATCTACTTGTTGGAATGGCTCTGGCATGATCCAACAGATGTACAGGACAATCCTGTGCATGTTTACTCAGAATAAGACCCACTTAGATTTACTCCCATGTCAGTGTCCATAGGCCTGTGGTGTAAGCGGACATTTTTTGACACGACTGCAGAGGAAGAACGGATTCAGAATTCGATTCAGAGATCTATGAGCAAGCAAGCCACTCATTTCTGCCACTGAACAGATGATCAGCAGCTGGAGGCAGGGGGGCACTTTCCTGCACTTGAAATCCCTCCCAACAGAGAAGTCAAGACTGTGAACGCAGCAGTGGGAAAATAGGCTGGTGCAGCAACCCTCAGGCGTCTCTGAACTGAGGGCAGAACTAAGTCGTAAACCGCTGTGTGATTTTTTTTGGATGAAGGGCCAAATACAAATTTAAATAAATACAAAATATGCAGGGTATTTTTTCCCACCCAGGTGTCTCCTGCTTCTGTACACATAGGGGCCTTTTGATAGAACTGTGTGATTAGCTCGTATTTGTTCCAGCAAAATCTGCTTCAGTACCAAATGTGCTGAGCCAAGAGGAAAGCTTTTTCATTCTAATGTCAAGAGGTTAATTCTGCAAATATTTTCTGCTGCATGTAGTGGTTACTACTGATGTCCATATGGGGCAGGTCCCTAAAATAACAGTTAAACAACCCAGTTACACTAATATACTTGTGTTAAAGCTGGTCCCAGCATAATTCTAAAATCCCAATACTTCATTGCAGTCAGGCTGTGATTGGGCTGTAGAGCTCACATTTAGATGTGGATCCTATAATTGGCCTAAAAACAGTCTGAAAGTGTGAACATTTTGCAAGGGGTTGTTTATGCACTTTCGAAGCATTTACTAGTTTGGCAATGGTGCAGCCACCAGATACAGGCAAACAAACTGCAGCCGTGGGAGTGGGGACAGAGAAAACTGCACAAATGATTACAAAGGGAGCTTAGGTGTGCAAAACCTAATCAAATCATACAAATCAAAATCCCAAGTGCAATCCCATGGGGAAAATTGGACCCTTTTGTCAAAGTCTTTCAACAAATGAATGTGCTGAATTGATTTTCTGCTGCCCGGGGACTTATGACATTTCCGAAGCTGTACTGGAGATCATTAAATGTTATGGGTGTGCTATAAATGGCCAACTGCCAAATCCTGCCCATCAAATGCAACAGAACTGAGCAGATGAGCGTATGCAGTAAGAACTGCAGCGATAACTAATTTTCTGGAATTCCCTTATTGCACCAACAGAGAGTCTGGTTCCTAAAGCAGTCCTACACTTCCATTTTCTAAGGATCAATAGTGGCTATCATGTACAGAATAGTCGCTTTATAACTGACAGAATACATGTTTGGAGGATTCTGTAACAGATAAACATAGAACAGGGTGTGCCACCAGAGGACACATTTTATAAAATGTCAAAAGATCATATAGGATTAAACAGCCACAGAATTTCACATGAATTTTTTCAATAAGGAAGTGACTAGATTTTTAAACAGAAGATTTCAAGCTTGGTGGCCAACATAAAAATACAGCAGACCATTCAATATGCAGGGTGTGTGCACCTTGCAGCAGTAGGGGGGAACCTGTGGCCCTCCAGATGTTGATGTACTCCAGCCTTCATCTGTCCAAGCCAACATGGTCAATTATCAAGGAGGATGAGAGTTGTAGTTCAACAGCATGTGCTTTAGCAGTTTGTAAACATGTTAGTCTGTGTAGCTACAAACCAGTTTAAGACTTCCTCTATACCAGTGTTTCCCAAAATTGGGTCTACAGCTGTTTTGGAACTACAATCCCCATCATCCCTGAATGCTGGTCCTGCAAGCTACAGATGATGAGAGTTGTAGTCCAAAAACAGCTGGAGACCCAAGTTTGGGAAACACTGCTCTATTCTATAAAAATGTACATTGTCATAACAGAATAGCATGCATTGACAAGAACATGGACATGACTGGACTTCAATTTTACTTTATATTTTCTACTGAGGGTTATATCAAATGTCAGCGCTACCCAGAGAAGCCCCCCCCCCAATCAATAGCCATGACTTAGGGCCATTAATTTCAAGGTGTCTATTCTGAGTAGGACTTAGTTGGCTATAACTCTAAGCTTTTAACAGGAAGTCAATAAAATTTGCAGTGCCGGAAATCTGTAAACAGGTAGCTTGGGAAATCCAGTCGGGATGGTTGTATTTTTGTGTGTCACATAAACAAGACGGCTAATTAATTTCACAACAGATTATTAACTTGTTAAACTGCTTTATACTGAGTCAGGTCTTTAACCCAGTTTGACTGGCAGAGGCTCTCATGAGGTTGTGGGCAGAGGTCTTTCCCAGTCCTGCCACCTGACTTTGAACTGGATATGGCAGGGATTGGGTTTGAGACCATGCAATACACAAGGATTCGCTACTGAGCTTTAGACTCAATTTATATAATAAATACAATTATGTGTGCATGCAGGTTCATTTGGTTATGCATTGTGCATTTTGAAAACCTGAGGAAAACCTCAGGCACCTGCTGCTAAATCTACATAGCTGTGGCGGCTCTCCCCCCCCCCCACCTGCCACCCGCGTACTTGCAGTCCACAGATGAGCTGCTCTGAGCATTTCAACTCTAGTCCTGTCCTCCTCCCACTTCTCCCTCCCACTCTCTGCAAGCTGTAGCTGCCCGAGACTGGCTTGCGGGCTGCTGCAGAATCAAAATGATCAATGCCTGTGCTGTATTTTCTGGCTAAGCCACTCTTCCAGTGGATCTGAAAACATCCACACATCCCTTCAATTTGCAGCTTCATAGGGAATTTATATATACACATGCTACAGAAAAGCCTTTCATCGTGCTAGATGTATGAAGCGTGGATTTTGGAGGTGTTGTGCATCCTCACTCACGCTCCCCACTGCCTTGCTCCAGCTTGAGAGGGACTCTAAACCTCAATGAATAATACAAACTCCTAAGCAATGAATAATACAAACTCCTAGCAAAGGATTCTGAAATGTGGAACAACAGGGGGTAGGGGGGCAGTGGCATCATCACTGTCACAATCAGTTGCCAACTATGCCCACTTGCAGAGAGATCTGGTAAGAATTTTGAACATCTTAGTATCTCTTTTCTTTAAGGAACAAATTTAATATGCACCCTACTGTTAAGTGGGGGAAAAGGTGTCTCTTTCCATTAAACTTTAACAGTTAAAGTTTAGAAACCAATGTCGTTTTTAATATTGCAACTGTATGGAGCACAGATCTCAATTCCCTGCTCTCATTTGATCACCCAACCCCAGATTTTCAACCAGAGCAATATATGGAATTTGCACAATTGCAGAATTTGGCTTATAGGATTTTGGAGAAGACTCCTCTTTCTGTGTGCAAAACTAGTGTGCACAGGCAGATAACTGGATGAGTCTAAAAAGATTGAAAGCATGAGCCATGCAAAAATTCAATTCAATACTTAGTAGGTCTCTATTTTAACATGTTTTTCATATACTTTTATAGTGGACTTCACCGAGTGTAAGGTGCTGGGTGCCTTTAACTTCTTTTGGCTACAACTGCTGTCTGTTGAGGGGAAACTGGATACCAAGGAAGTGCTGTGTGACATAACTAAAAAGCAATTGGAAAGATATTCTGCATTTCGTTTGACATTTACTTCAGCTCTTTCTTCCCCCTCTAATAAATGCTGATAGTAAAATGGGGTATTGCAGATTTAAGTACATGCGCTGGCTCTACTCCATCAACCATTTTACCCCCAGAGTTGTCCTATTAAAAATCAAAAGAAGTAGGCCTTGGATTGCAGCCTGTGACATGGTTGCTTGCAATCCTGTTTGGAAAGCTCACAAGTCAAAGCTGCTCTGGGCTCTTTGAATTTGTCCCCTCAATGACACTGCCAACACAGAAAAAAATAGGACACTTGCTCAAGCAAGTTAAAGGAGCCAGTGCCTCGAGAAACAAGCAGCTTTTGTCTTTACAGCAGAATCATTTCCTACATTTAAAAGCTCATTCACAGTCAATGTAGGCAGGTGAAAATTGCTGCACAGGCAGCTGACGGAGAAATTACTAAAAACCAAGCATGCACACTCTTACTCATAAGCTTGGACATCAGCATTGTCCATATGGTCATGGAATTCTCTTTAGAATAGGGACTTACAAAATGAGTTTTTTCTGTGTGTGTTTTTAATTTGGCGTGACTGTGCACAGAGGATGGTGCTGAAAAGGATGACTAAGTAGCCCCCAGTGAACTGTGTGGGGATGTGGGAAGAATGTACTGCAGCTTCTATTGAAAAAAATGCTAAAATGAGAGGGAAATCCTTTTGGGAGGTAATTCGTAGACAGCTCCCCTAGGACAGCTCTGGCATACCACCACCCAGCCCTGAATATCACATACCCCTTGTCTTAAACAACTGCCTGTTATTCCAGTTCAAAAGATTTGTACCTGGAAAATATTTTGCACATCAGCACTCCACAGGACAGGTGCTGCTGCATTGCAAAGGTCCTTTATGTATTAATGCGGTTTGCTTGCTTGATCTGGAACTCCAAAATGTAAAACTGAAACGAATGAATACTGACAGTCTGTTGTCCCTCTCCATTGGATCCTGACCCTCGGCTACACCTGTTCTAATGGTGCGGTGATTAGATTTCTTTTTACAAGATGAAGGCTACAGAAATGTAGAGCTGGAAAGCATAACAAACTTCAACCCTGAAGCATAATGATGAGATCCTCCATTGTTGAAACAGAGGTGAGCATACACCAATCTAAATTGTTATCAGAACACACACGCCTGCCCTGAAATTGTGTCTGTCAAATTAACTCCTATTTGCCTTGCAAGGAAGAAAAAACAAGACGGATAAAAAGGAAGCAGATGTCTGCTAAATACTCCATAGCTGCTAAAAGGGACAAGGGAGAAGAGATTTTCCCCTTGTTGAATTATGTGAGGTTTTTTCTGATGTTTAAGGCTACAATTCCACACAGACTTACTAGGGAGTAAAGCCTCACTGAGCACAGCACACTTTCTTTTGAGTAAACATGTATACTAGGATTGCACAGTTAAGACTCATTTGGCAAACTAACTTGCATCACAAAGGTAGCAAAACCCCCCTTATGCAAAGCTAACATTAACTAACTTTGATAACATGGGCCCCTTCCATTCCTTTGCTTTCTTACCTTTCCAGCAATGCCTCAAGTCTAAAAAGCCCCCCAAAGTGACCAAGTACTAACCGCATTTGTCACCAGAGTCATCAAACTCCACGTTGAAGGAATGCCCATTGTTCACTATGTTTTTGGCTGCAGATGGGTCATAACTGATGTTCAGGGACTTCAAGGAGGCATCAAACTTGGCAGACTTCGGTTGGATGTTGATTGGGGACTGCCGCTCTCCATTGGCAATGGGGAAGTTCTCATGCCAGTGAGCAGGTCCTAGAAAGAGAGAGAGAGAAGAAGAAAGCACAAGAGTAAAACACCCACAGACTACAGAGGCATGGCTGGTTTTTATTTTATTTTTAAAAAAGGAGAAAAACTCAATGGAGGCTTTAATGCCTTAAGTGCAGCTGGGAGGCTTTAACATTTGCCTCATCAATATTGAATGCAGGAATGAAATGATCTCTGGAATTGGAAGCCTTAGCTACCAGGCAGAGACAGATCATGCTGCGGAGCAATTGGTGAGATGAGGGAGGTTTCGTAAGCCTGGATCTAAGCTTGCCTGGATCTAGGAATTGGTGTGTGGGAGGGGGGGGGGATAACTGGCTGAGAGGGATCTGAAAGGAATGTAGCAACCTCTTTGTATTTCCAAGTCGAAGAAAATGAGTTTGTGGACCTGGCAATCACACAGCTCCGTGGGCATGACAAGCAGCACCTCTGCAGCTTTGCAAAGCAATGAACTGGACTGGCAAAATCCCCACCACACAGTTGCGACAGGGTCCCATCTCACCCGATCCAATTTCCCAAATGTGGGGAAGAATGGAAGGTGCGTTGTGGGGGACCTATGCCAACCACTCACACTTAAGATGCAGAAGACCACCTCTCCTAATTCATGGGGAGCGAAATTCCTATGTCACACCTGTGAAATTGCCCCCAATGTTCAGGTGGGGATTGGAGGGAAGCGAAGGGGGTTCCTGTCCCTCTTCCATGCTGCAAAAAGCATATGTGCGCAAGAAGTTTCAGGCGGGCTCCCTGCGCGGAAGATGGGAGAGTGAGAATTACACGGGGCTTGACAGTCAAGTGGCCGTGGAAGTGCAGGTAAAAAGAGTCTGCATAGAGCTCCCCATCACTTCCATCTCAAACACCTGTGTGGGACCCCTAGAGGTCTTCCCCATTTCCTCAGCCAGAGATGTCCTGCTGCTGGGAACTCTGCTTTGGACGAGACGTCCTTTGATGGGAGCAAAGATCGCACCTCTAACTGCGGATCCATGAATGGATCGCAGCCGCTGAGTTGCGCCCCTTTCTGAGCCGGACTAAGGAGTCTTTCCGTTTCGCCTCGGAAACCTGGGAAAAAACACCGTCTCTGTCCTAAAAGCCCCTTCCCGGGCTGATACCGCAGCCTCGCAGAGCGGCTGCGGAGTGCGCTCCCCTTCGCGATGTCCGTCCAAGGCAGCAGCAGGTGCCGCGCTGGACTCGCCCCGAATGCCAGGAAACAAGCAGCAGGAGGAGCAACCGCGGGGTCGCCGCGTCAGGTGGGCGAAGGTCGCGAGGGACTCACCGTTGTCCTTGCCGTAACCCCAAGACATGGTGATGGTGATGGCTCAGCGTTCCTCCTCCTCGTAGTCTGCTGTGGCTCGTGCTGCTGCTGCCGCTCGCGCGCTGTGTGCCGCCTTGATCTCGCTTGCCGGTGCTGGCGGTGGCTCTGGGGCTCTTGTCAGGGGCTTTTATAGGCTCCGGCCAACTCCATGCCCCTCGCGGACATCGCTGAGGTGAGAGAGGGAGGAGCACGAGCAGCAGCAGCAGGAGGAGGAGGAGGAGGTTCCCAGAGGAGCGCGCGCTCCGAGAGCCGCCGGGGGGTGGGGAGAGAAGGTGGCCGGCTGCCAGGCAAGCACCGCGCGCGGTTGCCTCCTCACACAGTCCCGGGAGGAGCCGCCGCCGCTGCCTCTGCTGCTCTGGTCGCCGGGGCTCCTGTTCCGTCACTGTAGCGGCAGGCGCCGCCACCGCGCCGCGTCACACCAAGCCGGAGCCTGGCACAGGCGGCGGGAGCGCCCGAGCCCGAGCTGCTGGCGCTGCGCAAACGAGGGTCGCCTCACTGGGCCCGCCGTGGAGGAGCGGGTGGGCGCCCGCCGGGCAAGAGGAAGGCTGTGTGTGGCTTGAGGGTGGCGGTGTGGAGAGCGGGGATGCGTGTGGCGGGGTCTCGCGCGCGTCCTTCGGACCGCGGCCTTCCGCCTGACTCTGGGCCGCCGCCGCCGCCGTGGCGACTCCCTGCCACGCAACTCCGCTTCCCACACGCGCTGGAGCTCCATTCCTCCCGGAGGCGGGAAAACAGAGCCCTCGCGGGGCTGACCTTGGGACGCGTTCGCGCGCGCGCTGCGGGGAACCAGGCGGACAGAAAAGGAAGGAAGGGGGCCGCGTGGAGGCGGAGGCGGCCTGGTATGTGAGGAGACGCGGCGAGTCCAGAGAGGGTGGCGAGGGGGCGTAGGGTCACCGACCCGCCGGGCTGCCCCGGAGGGACCCCGCGGAGAGTTGGCGCCCTGAAGTTGCCTTGGAGGGCGGGGTGAGAGAGGGACGCTTTGGAGCATCGCTTCCTTCGCTTGTGCCCTTCAACGACCCTGTTTGTCGGAACTCGCGATCAGGAACCAGTGATTCCGCAACACACACACACACACACACACACACACACACACACACCGCGCGCCCGTCACCTTCCGACGGTCTGTTTGCTGATCAAAAGGGGAAGAGGCGGCCCACCTGATGCATCGATTTTTTAAAATCAGGTTTTCCAAAATTCATTGAAAACGAGACCCTTTTAAAAAAAAATGTTAGACTAATTATTTTTTTAAAAGAGTCTTGTTAGAAGGGGGGAATCGGTGACAGCTTGCCCTCTTCCCGTCCCCCAAAGTGTCATTGCTAGCCCTCCTGAGGATGCCCTATTTATTAGCTGGAGCTTGACAGAGATGCCACCAGTACAAAGTAAGAAAGAAACAAAACTTCCAGCTTTATTCACTGACACCTCCTTGGCGACGGTGGTTTGCCTCCTTGAAAGTGGGTAGAGATTTTGCCAGTATAATAAATCTCCAAGAGCTTCCACTGCTAGTAGACAAAGTTACTGAATCCTGGCAGGGGTTGATAGGAGTTGTAGTCCAAAACATCTGGAGGTCTGGAAGTTGCAAAAAGCTGCTTCATCCCTTCCCAGCTACATTTTCCATTAGCACAGAAATCTTACTACTGTATTTTCATTGTGTGCGTTACTATCTTTTTTACTTTTATGTGCACTTTCGTATGCACATCTCAATTTCTAATGGAAATTTTATAGATTTTATAATCAAAAGGATTAACAAACATCCCAATTAAATTTGATTGTTAACTTAGGGGCAAATTATATATAGAACTGTGTTTTTAAAAAACAGCTTTAGGACAACATATGAAATGCAGCAGGATATACACACATTTGTAGGCCTATGAACTCCTCCAACTTCCAGAATCTGCTTTTTTCCAGTTAAAGGCTGCCAGGCCTCCTAGTATGTAGTTTGTCCCTTAACAGAGCCACTACTTCATCTCAAATTAGTAAACCGTAAAGTGTTCCAGTGCTGTAAAGTTTAGATGAAGAGATTCAAGTAAAACTCCGGTAGGACAAAAGAATATGGGTGTGAGTAGCACCTTTGTACCTCATTGCCGCAAATAATAAAGATAAGTGAGCAACAGGCTCTACAAACTCTTCACAGGAAGAAATTTACTCTGTGAGAGTAGTATAAATTGTCACCAAGTTAGTGACTACTTCAAGTTAAGTAAGTCATGGGCTTGTGTATTCTCATGACTCAGTTGATATGTCAGCAATTTTAGAATAGTCCTATGGGCTTCGGAAGAATCTAGCAGTATCCTTTTCCATGTAAGTAATGTGGAAAAGGACATGCAGTTAATAGTCCTTGTTGGTAAAGGGCCCGACAGACTTACATAATAAAACCGAACTTTGGCATAACTTCATGGTTTATATCTGCGCTGCAGAGTGAAATAAAGGGCCATTAGGCTGTTGTCTCTGAAAAGGAAAGTGTGATTATATAATTTATTTATCCATCCTAATAGCAAAAAACGAGCCAAGTGAGAATTGCTTGGAAGAAAGAGAGGCACTTCTCAGGGCTCTTTGAGGATTATCAGAAAATGCTTCAAAGATTATTACTAATTAACCAAGTCCTTGCATTCTCTCACACTTCCATGCTTCCATTCAGAATGCGGCAGCGACCTTAGTGCACAATTGGAAAGTCACAACAGCAGCACAAATACACACACAAGTAGTTAACAAAAACTAAATACCCATATGTGAAAATCTTTGGAGACCACGTTCCAGGTTCCACCATATTTGAGAGGTCAAGTAACTCTGCTATATACTAGTAATAATGCATGTATGTGACCACCAGCATTAGAAGCAGCTTGCCTCTGAATATCGGTCACTGGGGAATTGGAAGAGTGTGGTGCTCATGTCTTCTGCCTGAGTTTCCCATGGGCCTCTGGTTGGCCACTGTGGGAAGCAGGATCATAGACTAAGAAGGGCTTTGGTGTGGTTCAGATGGGCTCTTTGCTATTGTGATGTCCTGACTGTGCAATGCCCTCCTGAAATAAGTACACCCAGATCCTATAATATCTTTTGGGTGCCAGGTGAAAACTTCTACTCACTAAAGCCACTGGCATATTTTAACAATGGATGGTTTTCTGTTGTGATGCTGCTGCTTTTCTGAATTGCTTTTGCATTTGTATGTTGTTGTTGTTGTTGTTGTTTAGTCGTTCAGTCGTGTCTGACTCTTTGTGACCCCATGGACCAGAGCACGCCAGGCACTCCCGTCTTCCACTGCCTCCCGCAGTTTGGTCAGACTCATGTTCGTAGCTTCGAGAACACTGTCCAACCATCTCATCCTCTGTTGTCCCCTTCTCCTAGTGCCCTCAATCTTTCCCAACATCAGGGTCTTTTCCAGGGAGTCTTCTCTTCTCATGAGGTGGCCAAAGTATTGGAGCCTCAGCTTCAGGATCTGTCCTTCCAGTGAGCACTTAAATGTATGTTACATTTAATCTAATAAGTTCATACTCTGGTTTCCCTTCAGATCGTATAAATCTATTAAATTTACATTTTTTTGTAATCCCCAATGGAGATAGTAGTTGCAATATTAATCTTCCATAAATAAATAAATAAATAAATAAATATGCAATTGATTATCCATTATCCACTAATTCCCACATGTGATACTTTTGCTAGCAGAAGTAGCTGATAGACTGATCAGCACAAGGTCAATCTCAGTTTCAGCAACTCATTCAAAATTTCAGTGGTATTTACCTCCACCAAGGTGTGTTTAGGATTGAATTAGAAGCATGATCTGAACAAGCTGTTAATGTTGTGTTTCGCATGATGTCTTCTGGATGTAGTAGTTCATTTTTTCATTTGCCACCTTTATGTTACACAGGTATATATTGTTGTAATAAATAGAATTAACCTTTTTTGTTTTGTTTTATGCTATGCTGACTTTTTAATGAAGTATGAATGTAAACTTCGCTGGGTTGAATTACCCATTCATACAGATTCTTTGTTCTTGGCAGGAACTAACTCTAATTCACAAACTCTGTAGTATACTCAGAGAGGTAAACCCAAGTCTATGAACCCAAGTCTCAAGGGCAAATCACTACCAGGCACTGGCTTGCACAATCTGTTCATTAAAATGCAGTTTGCAGGGATAAATCATAGGAACTCAGAATGCTGTCTTGTACCAAGTCAGCCCTTCTAGTTTACTGACCACCCACTGACTGGCTGTTACTCTCCAGGGCAGGCAAGGGCAACCTCGGCCCTCCAGATGTTTTGGGACTACAATTCCTGTCATCCTTAGCTAACAGGACCAGTGGTCAAGGATGATGGGAGTTGTAGTCCCAAAACATCTGGAGGGCCGAGGTTGCCTATGCCTGCTCCAGGGTTTCAGAGAAGGGACATTGGAGATGCAGGCGATTAAACCTGAGATGCTTTTGCTCTAACACTAAGCTATGACCCTTCCCACAAGCAAATTTCACTTAAATGACTGGAACAGCGTTTATTCAGTAGATAAGGTTGGTTGATTTCACCGTGTCCCTACAATGGAGTAGATGAACAACTTGAAGATACATTATATCCTGAATAATGTGTGCACAGCCTTCAGGAAATGTACCTGAGGACAGGAAGTAGTTGCCCTGGGGGCGGGGGGTGTAATAGTTTTCATTCAAACAAAGCTCTAGGAGTATAAATAGCCACAAGGGTTTACTCTGTGCTTGTCTTTCCTGGTACCTTTGTGCAGATGAGATCTAAGGGCTTTGCCTTTGCCCGTGAACATTCTTGGGCTTGATAGCATCTTTGAGTTACCATAGTAAATATTCATGAACAAAAATACAGCCAGAGGGTCCATCATGCATTGTGCAGGGGTTGGTAAAAGCAAAGTGCTGTGAACTAGACTTTGTTCCAGTTAAAATGAGAATAAATGAATGAGCATTATGGACAGGACTCTGTTCGCGGTGTATGTGCACCTATATACTGCACGTAAAAATGTACAGCTGTCATCATCACCCAGCCCCCACCGAAGGATTTGTGGGGGAACATCACAGTCCTGGATTTGCACAAAGTCAGGGGAGGGAGCAAAAGAGAAAGCAGGTCACATAATCCCAGTGGTCATGGAATGGGAGTGAGAAGGGAGAGAGACTTGAGAGGGAGAAAGTGGTGTAAAACAACGCAGGTTGAGGAAGGATTGAGGGAACTGAGAAGAAAGTGGCAGATTTTAAAAAATGCAAAGGTTTGAATAAAAAATGATATTTGAGGGCTTTTCATCTATGTCTCTCGCACAAGACAGCTAAGGAGTGGAAGACGGAGAAGTGCAGCAAGAAGGGAGAGCACTGAAAGGAAGAAAACATATTAAAATAACAGGAGTTTGGGGTCCGGTCATCTTATAGATACAGAAACATCAGCAAAAGGGGGCTGCATAACAGGAGAGGTGACAAGGCGTAGAAATGGGGGTGATCTGTGTGCAAGGGGAAGTTGAGGAAAGGGAGGAGAATGGAGGGTGAAAGGAAGAGAAGGTGACAATGGGGGGGGTGCAAAAATGAAGGGAATGGAGTTCAATATCAAAGCAGGGTTGTGAAAGGGTCCTAGACCATAGGATCATAGAAGTGTAATAATAATAATAAATAATAATAAATTTTTATTTATACCCCGCCCTCCCCAGTCAAAAACCGGGCTCAGGGCGGCTGACACCAACAGAACCACAATAAAACATAAAAACAATTAATTAAAATACAGATTAAAATACAGTATTAAAATTTAAAGTGCAGCCTCATTTCAAGTAGGCCATAAGTGGCTGACACCAACAGAACCACAATAAAACATAAAAAAAAAAATTAGTTAAAATACAGATTAAAATACAGTATTAAAATTTAAAGTGCAGCCTCATTTCAAGTAGGCCATAAATCCAAGCCATGAGGGAGAAAAACACAGGGGTCAGGCTGAGTCTAACCCAAAGGCCAGGCGGAACAGCTCTGTCTTGCAGGCCCTGCGGAAAGATGACAAATCCCGCAGGGCCCTGGTCTCCTGGGAAAGAGCGTTCCACCAGGTTGGGGCCAGTACTGAAAAGGCCCTGGCTCTAGTAGAGGCCAATCTAGCCATCTTATGACTCGGGATCTCCAGAATATTATTGTTTGTGGACCTTAAGGTCCTCCGCGGGGCATACCAGGAGAGGCGGTCCCGTAGGTACGAGGGTCCCAAGTCGCATAGGGCTTTAAAGGTCAAAACCAGCACCTTAAACCTGATCCTGTACTCCACCGGGAGCCAGTGCAGCTGGTAAAGCACTGGATGAATGTGATCCCACGGCCGGGACCCTGTAAGGAGCCTCGCCGCGGCATTCTGCACCCGCTGGAGTTTCTGGGTCAGCTTTAAGGGCAACCCTGCGTAGAGCGAGTTACAATAGTCAAGCCTGGAGGTGATCGTCGCATGGATCACTGTGGCCAGATCGGGGCGAGAGAGGTAAGGGACCAACTGCTTGATGCGGCGGAGATGGAAAAATGCCACCTTTGCTGTGGATGCAACCTGCGCCTCCATGGAAAGGGAGGCGTCAAAGGTTACACCCAAACTCTTGACAGAAGGCGCTGGTACCAATTGAGCCCCTGCAAAAGATGGGAGTTGGCCCCCCAACCCCATGTCGCCCCGACCTAGCCAGAGGACCTCTGTCTTCGAAGGATTTAACTTCAGTCGGCTCCCACGTAGCCATCCAGCCACAGCTTCCAAGCACCTGGTGAGTGTGTCCGGGGCCGAGGCAGGGCAGCCGTCCATCAACAGATAGATCTGGGTGTCATCAGCATATTGATGACAACCCAGCCCAAAACTCCGGACAATCTGGGCAAGGGGGCGCATAAAGATATTAAAAAGCATTGGGGAAAGGATTGCGCCTTGCGGGACTCCACACACCAAGGGGTGCCGCGGCGACAACTCCCTCCCTAGCGCCACTCTCTGTCCCCGACCTGAGATGAAGGAACGCAGCCATTGTTGGACTGTGCCCTGAATCCCCACGTCGGCAAGGCGGTGGTCTAAAAGGTCATGATCGACCATATCGAAGGCTGCTGACAGGTCTAAAAGAATCAGCAGTCCCGACCCACCTCGGTCCAGCTGTCTACGGAGATCATCTGTTAAGGCTACCAGAGCTGTCTCGGTCCCATGACCAGGGCGAAAGCCGGACTGAAATGGATCTAGAGCTGATGTTTCATCCAGAAACCTACCAAGCTGTTCGGCAACCACTCTCTCAATTATCTTACCCAGGTACGGAAGATTCGAAACCGGGCGATAATTGGATAGATCTAAAGGATCTAGAGATGTTTTCTTTAAGAGTGGACGCACCACTGCCTCCTTCAACTCCTCTGGGAAAGTCCCTGTGCCCAGGGACAAGTTGATGATCTCACCCAGGGGGGCCCGTACCTCATCTGGACACGCTCTAATCAGCCAAGACGGGCACGGGTCCAGGGAGCAAGTGGTGGGCCTTCCAGCCCGGAGGAATCTGTCTACATCGGCAGGGAGTATCTGATCGAATTGGTCCAATACTGAACTCGAAGACAGTCGAGGGGCCTCCAGTTCCGTTATTGTATCCAAATTGGCAGGGAGGTCCAAATTGGCAGGAAGTGTAGAGTTGGAAGGGACCCTGAAGATCATCTAGTCCAATATCCAGCTGTCCCATACAGGTTCGAACCTTGGTGTTATCAGCACCACGGAGCAGCTGCTGGTTTCATAACTGCTCAGAAGGTGGAAAGAGTGCTTAGCAGGTGCAATGGGAGGAGGAGGATGCAGCAAGTTACCATGGGGGTGGCTTGTGTGCAGGGGGGTGGCTTGTGTGCAGAGGGCTTGCCCCAAATATGGATGGGGTGTTTGAAGATGGGGATGAAGGTGAAGCATTGTGCAAAGTGGGGGTGCAGAACAGATGAGAGAAGTGGCTTCTGAAATGGGGTGAGGGAGGTGAGAAAAAAGCATGGGATGGGAAGGGAAAGTACTTGGGTTACAAGTACATTACATGCTCATTACAGTGGTGCCTCGGTTTACAAACACAATTGGTTCTGGAAGTCTGTACTTAACCTGAAGCGAACTTTCCCATTGAAAGTAATGGAATTATCCGTTCCAGACAGGTCCGCAGAGTACTTAAACTGAAAATGCTCATACCTAGGCGTACTTAAACAGAGTATGACTGTACATTGCTTGGCCACTATATGCTCCTTTCAAGTTACTTCATTCCCTTACAGAGGTGCGGTCGCCTTTTTAGAATCCTTATTGAGCTGACTGTTTATCTCCCTACACACAGCACAAATATTGGCCCTCGTTATTTCCATATTTCCTTTGGCCCTTTGGCAGCTTTTTCATATCCAACAAATAATTCAATAGCTTTGCATCATAAGAATAGCCATATAAACAGAGCCATATAATGATAAATACTGCCATGCTCATTCTTTAGGGACTCATTCATCTTGACCAATCTCTCACCCCATATAACAGATTTTCTTCCATTCCTTGATAAAAAATTATTGCAATTACAGTGGTACCTCAACTTAGGAATGACTCAACAACCGAATTTTTCGACTTACGAGTGGGGCAAATGGCCGCACGCTTACGAATTTCTCGACATCCGAACGGAAACCGCATTGGTTTTAGATAGAGTTTTTTCGACTTACGAATTTTTAGATGGGGTTGCTTCAACTTACAAATTTTTCCGTTTCCAATGCATTCCTATGGGAAATTGCATTTCCAATGGCGCTTTTCAACTTACGAATTTTTCGACCTACAAAGGTGCCTTCGGAACGGATTAAATTCATAAGTCAAGGCACCACTGTATTCATATGGAGGCAGCATTGCATCGGGCGATTTACTAATGTAAGAGTTCTCAAGCCCTCGATGTTTACAAAGCCCACATGCACAACTGCAGCATTTTCAGAGGCAGTATACTGTGCTGTTCAGGTTCCACTTTCGGGCCTCCCATGAGCATCTGGCTGGCCACTGAGAGAACTGGGCTGGGCAACATGATTCCTGGGTCTCCTCATTCAGCAGGACTATGATGTTCTCTACTTTGTCCCTGGAATCTCAGTTCAACTGCTTTTCACAGCTTTAGCTGAAAAACTACCACAGCATCTTGTGCAAGGTACAATAGGGCAGCCTGTCCTGTTCTGGTATGATCTGGTGCATTTCTATTCCAATATATTTCTCACCATATAGTATAAGTAAGTTTGCATGCAGAAAGTCCCATGTTCAATCTCTGGCATATCCCAATAGCTCTGGGAGAGGCTGCTGCCCCAAACACACCCGTGAGTAGGATCTATTCAACATAGTGGGATTTACTTCTAAGTAAAGATGCATAGGCTTGCCCCACAAATCTGGCAGCAATGGGCGCTCTCAGTCTAGCAGCACCCCCTACTGTTGCATCAATGCAACATGACACTAGCAAAATGAATCTCATGCCCGTTTCTCTTTACCACTTCCTAGCATAGGATTGGGAGTTGAAAAGGCAACAAGAATTGAAGCAAAAAAGCAAGATGCTGTTGATTCCTGCCACTGTTGTTGCCACTGACTACAAGAAGAGTCCTGATCCAGAGATTCATCTGTGTCTGCTTGGCACGGGTTGAACTTTCTCTTATTGAGGAGATACTTATGAACACAGCTTCTCAATTGTTCAGAACTCACTGTGCAAACCGGGCACTGATGTGTGGGTGGACAAAAATGTGAGACCTATTCCCCACATTACACTGTTGTCCCAAGGAGGACAAGCAGCCAGTAGGTTGATTCTGTATTGACAAAGCACAAACTTACAGTAGCTCTTGGCGTGCATTAAGCACACGCACACACATTTGTGGAGGCTAGGTAGCAGATGCCCCTCCCTGGGCTTATGCTCTGAGCTGGATTGTAGGACCAATGGGTGGCCACACTTCCACCCCAAACTTAAATACTGTTGCACACCACCCCAATCTCCTGTTCAGGGCCATCTTAAGCATATCTGGCACCCTGGCACCGTGGTGCAAAGATCCCTCCGGCGCCCCCCCCCCCGCCCCGTTTCTCAGTGCGGCTGTCTGGTGGGCGCAGCGCGCAGCGCGGCTGCCACAGGCTCAGCAGCACAGTGCCTCCCTGGCAGCCCGGCGCCACCCAGCCTTGCCCTAGGGCCGGCCCTGCTCCTGTTAGTACACCCTGTTTAGCCCATATCTTAAGTGTGTGCATGGGCTAGGCGACTGGAGCAGTGTGAAATTCCAAGAGTTCCAGGCGCTTCCCCAGTGTTCATGTTTCCTTTGGGAATGAGGCGCAGTGGAGACTTGCTCCTGGCCCTCATGTGGTAGCACCCATGACATGTTAGAAAGGAAAAGTGAAGAACAGGAGCATGCTGAGAGAAACAGCAGCTTCTGTGTGATGCTACTGGGGTGCTCAGCTTGTCCTGACTACTTGTCCCTCCTCTCTTCAGCCCCATGGACCACAGAGAGCTCTTGCAGAAACACCTTTGTCTGGCATTACTGCCCTCTACAAAGCATACTCGAGGGGAGAGGATCAGCCTCTGCTATAAATAGCTATAATGCCACCAGTGGTGTGGCTAGCCGCTTGGGTGCCCAGCGCAGTGTGCGCATCCTGCAGCCAAGGGCGGGACGGGGCGCAAGCTGCGTGGAGCCTTTCTGCTGCCTCCCCCTCAGCTGTAGGGTGGCTGAGGGAGAGGCGGTGGGCAAACACAAGTCCCACACTGCCATTTCAGGCAGTGTGGAGCCTTTAGGTGCCCAAGCCACCATGTCACTCCCAGGAGAGACACATGGCTTAGGCACGCTGCAGGCCTCATGGTAACTGCCGGCCCCCGCAGTGTGGCACCCAGTGCCAGCCGAGTTTTCTTACATTTCTTGACTGAACTAAAAAGTTTTGTGAGCCCATTTAAAAAAACAAAAAACAAAACCCTAATATTTTTCTCAACCCCCTCACAGCGATGACACCCGGGGCGGCTCGCACCCCCGCACCCCACTTCCTCCACCACTGAATGTCACCACAATATTACAATTGTTGGGTCTGAAAGAGGGCATTTGGAGGAAATGGTCTACTTATTCTGTCATTTCTTCCTGCTGCACTTAGCCATCCGCATCAGAGCCACACAAGTACAGTTAATCATTTCGCAAATAAATGTCGACAGCTAAAGAGTCTTATGCACCTTAAAGACAAACAGATTGATTGTGGTGTGAGCTTTTGTGGACTTGAGACCAGTTCATCAGATGTATGAAGTTTCAATCCTCAGCTAGCTGGTATATGTTTACCCATGAAACTATAAAGAGGGAAGAAATAGGGACAAATGGCAATGAGATGCAAAAAGCAGAATCTGTGACAACTCCATGTAAAGCTTATCACTTTTCATAGGATTGTGACAGACTTTACTTTCAGCGTTTCATTGCCATTTTGGTCCCGTTATTCTGTCTGCCTCTGCTCATGTAACTGCCAAGAGGGGAGATCATAATGAAGTAGGCTCCAGTCCACAAGAGCAGCCGCCACAATAAATCTGTTAGTCTTTAAAGTGCCACCGTACTTTTTGTTGTTGTTTTCACTGTGGCAGACTATTACGACTACGCTGCTGGCAAGAAACGACACTATTTACTTTTTTCAGGCAACCTCCGATTTCCATATTCCAATTAACATGGATAAGTAGCAGCAAATCCGGAGACAAATACCGGAAGGCAAATGACCATTCATTCTTAATCCTTCCATAAATAAAGCGTAAGAAGGATTAAGCTCAAAAACAAACAAAACATTTTGTTTGATCATCCTGAGAATGCGATTTGATATTGTATGATGGATCACTGTTAACATTTCACCACATGCATGCAATAAGTTGTTTCTGGTGTTCTGGTCCCAGAGGGATCCATTGCAGTTATTTTACAGAAGGAATGTTAGTGCAACTGATATTTTATCTTGCAATTTCCTTCCTTCCTTCCTTCCTTCCTTCCTTCCTTCCTTCCTTCCTTCCTTCCTTCCTTCGCTCTAGCTAACTCCATCCAGTTCGTTTAACAGCTTTGCAGTAATTTGCTTTCCCAAAAGTAAGAGCTGCATGTTCTTCAGAATTTACTGTTTCATGCCCGGCATTTTCCAAAGTAGAAGGCAAGGAAATTGTTTCATCCCCTTCAAATGTACAGTGCCTTCTAGTTACCTCACACCTGGAGCCTGGAGATGAACAATAGGCAGCTGGAATGTATCCCATTTAGGAGACCGGAAGTTAAAGAATGTTTGCAGCTGGGTAAAAGGCCCCAAGGGAACTCCATTTGCATCTAGAGAATCTTCTTCTTCTTCTTCTTCTTCTTCTTCTTCTTCTTCTTCTTCTTCTTCTTCTTCTTCTTCTTCTCAGTGGCGGAGAGCAGGCGTGCTGCCCCCATGGATGTGGCGCGCGTTCTGGGGGCAGGGCATGCGTTTGGGGGGCGGGAGCACCGCGTGCAGGGGTGGGGCATGCGTTCTGGGGGTGGGGTGTGCCGTGCAGGGGCGGGGTGTGCCGTGCCGCACGTAGGGGCGGGGTACGTGTTTTGGGACAGGGCGCACTGCACGCAGGGGCGGGGTGCGCGTTTTGGGGCAGGGCGGGCAGCCGCAATGGTGCTCCTGGGATCGCGCTGCCTGGGGCGCCACGCCCCCACCACCCCTATCTTCCTACGCTGCTGCTTCTTCTCTTCTTCTTCTTCTTCTTCTTCTTCTTCTTCTTCTTCTTCTTCTTCTTCTTCTTCTATCACTCATTTAAGAGTGAGTCCATAGGTGACTGTGGAGGCCAGTTGTGGATCCACACATCCTTCCACAGTGGGGACAGAGGTTTCCGGACAGGAGTTTATCACAGTGAGGGTTTGCAAAGTGGGCTTTCCTCTTAGTGCATCTCTCCCTTTTGTCCTGAGTTTGAGCGTCTCCAAATCCCATGACACCTTTGGTAAAGGCTGTTCTCCAATTGGAGTACTCTCAGGCCAGGGTTTCCCAGTTGTCAGTGTTTATACTACATATTTTTTTAAAAATAGATTAGTGCTATTTTCAAGACGAGCACTTTCTGCTTGTGCATCTACCTCCTCCTCCCTGCTTGGTTGTAGCTCAGCAGAAGAGCATCTGCCTTGAAGGTCCCAAGTTCCATTCCTGGCATCTTCAGGTGTGTTAGATGGACCCAAGAGGTCTGGCAGGTTCAAGGCAGCTTCCTACCACCCTATGCTCATGGAACTTTACCAATGCCTCTTTTATCTCATAGCAGGGAATCAAAGGGATGGTCCTTCCTTTCATTGATTGCCCCAATACTGGTTCTCCAAGATCTGCTGTTTTTGTTTTTGTTCTGAATGCAAAAGTTCTGGTTTTGCCACTACTGATCTGTCCTCTGTGGATTTGTCTAAGGGTGTCTTTCAAGTCTGGCAGAGCTGATTTCAGAAGAGGCAACCAGAACTGTACATAGTATTCCAATTGCAGTACAAAATTCTATCATGCCACCTCTTCCTCACCTTTCTTCTAAAGTCCTGAATACTGCAACCTTTCCTAACAGGAGAATTGCTCAATTACCCTGATCATTTTGGTTGCCCTTTTGTGAAACTTGCCCAACACTACCATATCCTTTTTGAAGTGAGGCAACCAGAACCATACACAGTATTCCAAACACTGCTGCACCATAGATTTATATGTAGTTGCATTATGATACCAGCAGTTTTTTTTCGGTTCCTTTCCTAATGATCCCTAACATGGAATTTGCTTTTTTCTTCTTCTTCTTTTTACAGCTGCAACACACTGCCTGCCTTACTTATAACCACTCCAGGGAGTAGAACTGCTTGTCAGCTCCCTTGTCCTTCATCTGTGTTGCCTTTGTAGAGCTCAACAGGAAGGGAGAAATGGACAAAGCTAGCAGTCCCAATGGACGCCAACCATCACTTCTCAACTTTGGAAACAGATGAATGGCATTGAACCACTTTTTCATAAAATAAATAACTTTCTTCAGCAGCACTCCCAAGTTATAGTTTTTGAAATCCATGGTAAAGGTAAAGGGACCCCTGACCATTAGGTCCAGTCACGGACGACTCTGGGGTTGTGGCACTCATCTCACTTTACTGGCCAAGGGAGCCGCCGTACAGCTTCCGGGTCATGTGGCCAGCATGACTAAGCCGCTTATGGCGAACCAGAGCAGCACACGGAAACACCGTTAACCTTCCTGCCAGAGCGGTACCTATTTATCTGCTTTCACTTTGTCGTGCTTTTGAACTGCAAGGTTCGCAGGAGCTGGGACTGAGCAACGGGAGCTCACCCCGTTGCAGGGATTCGAACCGCCGACCTTCTGATCGGCAAGCCCTAGGCTCTGTGGTTTGACCCACAGCACCACCCACGTAAAACATGTAAAGCATGTTGGTATATGACATCTTCCTGGTCTTCTGTCCTTTCCTCCAACCATCCCAGAGCTATTCATATAAACCTCCGTCTCTAAAGAGGACCATGCCAAGATCTTCCACTCCCTGTCCTCTCAATACGTTACCTCTCTTTGGCAACGTTTCCAAGTCGGGACTCTTTGGACTACCCTTTGTCCTTGTCCCTTCTGCTCCTGTTCCCTGCTGCAAAGTTCTTTCCCCGGCCATCCGTCAACTAATTTCTTCCTAGGAGTGTCTGCTGCTCATCTTGCCTATAGGAAAATAACCACATACCCTTAGTAATGAAATGTCCTTCGTTTATTTTGTGAAGATAAATACAATGGGAGTTCTGCATGAATCACTATGGCAGCAAAAAGCATGCATAATTCAGAGCTTGTACAGTGCCGGACTTTATCTCGTTTGTGGAGTGTTGCAATAATTGTCTTATCACTGACGTCAGAGGGAGCCTTTGCTTTTAAGTTAAACTGGTGGTTAGAGTTCAGGTACCTGTAATGTTGCTGCCATCTACAGGCCATGGAATGAAACACACAGGAGCCACCTAATGCACATTTTGCCAGTTTTTCTGCTGGGTGATGTGTATAGACCAGCTCCAGTTCTTAACATCATCCTGAAATGCTAAAGGACTTACCAGCAACTACCACTTCCTTTTCAGAAGTCTAGCAAAGAGGACATTCTGCAAATTGTTGTTTTTTTATAATGATTTTTATTAGAAATTTTCTTAAAATAGTCACAACAAAGAATAACACAACAAACTATATAGAAAAACACTACAATAACAACAACAAAGAAAAAATAAACACAAAAAATCAAATTAATTATTCCTTTTTCTTTCACATTATATATGGGGACCCCCTCGGGCTCCCTTCTACTGCAGTTCTTTAACAAATTGAATTCTTAGCAATTTCTGAAACATTTTAATCACATTTTCTAAACTTATTTTCCTCCTTTCTACTTAACATATTCATACATTCCACAGTTTCTTTTTTAACCTAATTCTGATCTTAATATGTAACGTTTACATTTTTTAAAAAATTATAGCTTAAAATCTTTCCATTCTTCTTCTGTCGTTTCTTCTCCCCGGTTGCGGATTCTTCCGGTCATCTCAGCCAGTTCCATAAACTCCATCATCTTCATCTGCCAGTCATCAACTGTTGGTAGTACATGGGATTTCCAGTTCTTAGCTAATCAGATTCTTGCCGCCGTCATGGCATACATAAAAAAGGAAACATTTTTCTTAGGAATCTCTTTACCGACGATGCCCACTAGAAATGCTTCTGGTTTCTGACATTCTGCAAATTGGCCAAGAAACTGTTTTATGTCAATGGGAAGGAAAACAAGTACCAGCATTCCCAGACTTGCTTTATCCTGAAGCAAAACATGTCAGGGGAATGAGAGGGCTTTGGTTCTGCCGTCTTATTTCTGAGTAATAAGAAAATGCAATCACCCTAGAATAGAAACCCAATATTCCTGCCTGGCCTCCGGGCCTGCCTTTCCAAAAAGAAATATTATTCAAGGCACCAAACAAAAATACAGTTCCTAAGTTGTAATTAAGACCATGAAGAAAATATCTAAATACCCTAAATTCAGAACCAGCTCTACCATTAGGCAGAGCAAAGCAGATGCCTCAGACCACTGATGCTTGGAGGTGGAGAGTGGCAGCAAGGAGATGCACCCTCAAAGCTCCAGTAGAGGGCGCTGTCGTGGCACCAGTGTTAATGTAAAACACAACTGCCAGCGTAGTTGGCTTCTGTATGTGAAGCACAGAGTGACTCGCTGGGGAAGAACCGCCTTGTCTTTCATGTCAAACAGCGAAGTATCTGAAGGCAGCCCTGCCTTAAATTAAATATTACGTACTCAAATATTACCTCTAAATGGAGCTCCACTTAGTATATAAGCCAAGAACCAGAAACACCCTCCAGCAGTCTGAACAATGGCGTCACAACATCACAACTAGGAGAGCTTTTACAGCCCTTTACTTAATCTTTTCCTAAGAGCAATGATATTCATTAGTTGAATTGTCCCATAGGTTAGCTAACCTTTAGTTTAAACAACTACAGTATAGTCTTATCTTGAGGAAGTTTATCCCTGTCTGCTATGTAATTTTCAATCCTTTTCAGAGTTTACAGCTCCTGTTTAGTTTTTGATTATAAAGAAACCTCAGCCCCTAAACATTTTCCTTCTGAGGAAACAGATAGAGATTTTCCAGTGAAACGAGTCACTTTAGCCGGCACCTCATCAAGGTTTACTTTATTTAAAGGTTTACTTTATTTAGAGGTTACTTTGAGAAATTCATTTCTTTTCTATATCAAAGTTTCTTTTGGAAATTTAAACCTGTTATGTTTCTTTGAGTAATCATTAGTTGAGTTTTAGTATTATTCACTTCATCAATATCTCGTTTCAGGGATTTATCACGGCATAGCTTTGTTTTTGTTTTCGCGCTGATTATACATTCCCCTGATTGTCTTTTTTGCTAATTCAAATTAAATATTAGCAACTGCGTATTCATGATGAATAAGAAATGATCATCTGGAAAGCTGTCCCCGGTTTCTGGTGTTCCATTCAGGTCGGCACACTCGGGAGAAACGGAGCTGTCAGAGACGGGAAGGGCGGCCATCCGTTCAGAGGCCCACAGATCATAAGACGGGCGGAAACTCTGTGTACAGAAAACTTTTCCTTTACTCCTATGCATAGTAGCCCTTTGCAAACATTAATCACACAAACAATTAATGTATGCTTTTTTGAGGTGTGTGTGTGTGTGTGTGTGTGTGTGTGTGTTGTGAAGCAGCCTCTACCTGCAACCTGCCTTTCATCATGTAAAACTATCATCCGTGTGTGTGCAGGATTATTTCACACAGGGAAACAAATGTGCCCAAGTTAGGACCAGAACCTGACACCGCTTTCATAACCTGTGTTCGTTTTTAACAGCTGGACTGCCATCTGTAAAGTGCTTAATGTGTCCCTACAAAGAATCGCAGAACTGTCAAGTTGGAAGGGGCAACAAGGTTCATCTAGTCCAGGGGTAGGCAACCTAAGGTCTGTGGGCCGGATGCGGCCCAATCGCCTTCTCAATCCAGCCCACGGTTGGTCTAGGAATCAGCGTGTTTTTACATGAGTAGAATGTGTCCTTTTATTTAAAATGCATCTCGGTTATTTGTGGGGCCTGCCTGGTGTTTTTATATGAGTAGAATGTGTGCTTTTATTTAAAATGCATCTCTGGGTTATTTGTGGGGCATAGGAATTAGTTCATTTCCCCCCAAAAAATATAGTCCAGCCCACCACATGGTCTGATGGTCGGTGGACCAGCCCGCAGCTGGAAAAGGTTGCTGACCCCTGATCTAGTCCAACCCCCTGCAATGCAAGAATCCTTCGCCCAATGTGTAGCTCAAACTTACAACCAAGAGATCAAGAGTCTCATGCTCTACCAACTCAGCTATTCATACCTGAGTTTAGGGCAGGGATGGGGAACCTATCGCCTTCTACATGTGACCAAATTACAGCTCCCATCACCCCTGCCCTGACTGTTGCACATGCTGGCGGCGGGGGGGGGGCGGGGCGGGGGGGGGGAAGAGATGGAAGTTAGAGTACAGCAGCAAGAAGAGGGCACTTCTTGATAAATTGATTTCATTCCAAAAGTAAAAGTTCACCGCAAATGGATTTTGTATTGCCCCACAATGTGTCCCTTTGAAAACTGATGTGGGCCATCCCAGTAACGAGGAGCGGTTTATCCAATGACATTGTGGGTGGGCCTATACCAAGATCACAATAGCCACTTCCTTCTTCGTTTCCGGGGTGGGGTGGGGTGTGTGGAGAAGAGGAAGAGGAAGAGGAAGAGGAAGAGGAAGAGGAAGAGGAAGAGGAAGAGGAAGAAGAAGAAGAAGAAGAAGAAGAAGAAGAAGAAGAAGAAGAAGAAGAGTAGTTTGGATTTGATATCCCGCTTTATCACTACCCGAAGGAGCCTCAAAGCGGCTAACATTCTCCTTTCCCCTCCTCCCCCACAACAGACACCCTGTGAGGTGGGTGGGGCTGAGAGACTTCAGAGAAGTGTGACTAGCCCAAGGCCACCCAGCAGCTGCATGTGGAGGAGCGGAGACGCGAACCCGGTTCCCCAGATTACGAGTCTACCGCTCTTAACCACTACACCACACTGGCTCACTGGAGAGAGAAAGGCATGGCTATCCTAATCAAGAGGAGGGTTTTTGAACATGTATCAAGGAACCACAGTCATCTTTGTGGACAGCAGGATCTAGAATCAATCTAGATTCCAGACTGAGGAAAAACTACATCTGTGTTATAAATAGTTTAGTGTGTATGCATTCTTAGAATTTAGCTAGCTCCTGAGTAGACCACTGCAAGGCACCCCCATGCCCTGGGTGACATGTAACTGGCAAGGAGAGAGAGAGAGGTGTCACTCATTGGCAGTGAGCCTAGCCTACTGGGTTGGTGCTGGAGTGGGGTGTCCACCACAGATATCACACTTCATTTGCTCCTTTTTGGAAAGAACCACCCAGCCCACCAGATAAGCAACATGGCCGAAGAAAAACACCTTCCTCCCTAATCTGATGTAGATGAAAATTGACAGGGCATTCCAGTATATGCTCAGATTTCTGTTATTTTAGTGTGTTGAAGACTTGAATATACACATGGATTTCCCTGAAGTTACACACACACACACACACACACACACACACACACACACTCCCCCTTTACCCAGCTGTACAAATTTAAAATCCTTTGTATATAATGGATTGCAGCAGCTGTGAAAATGTTTGCTCATTCTGAGAAATTTTTTTAACCCCAGTGCAAGCATGTTTACTCAGAAGTAGATTCCACTATATTAAAAAGAATTTACAACCAGGTAAGCATGCCTAGAATTGCACTCTCAAATCCTTAGCATGCTTGCAGGAGAGAAAGTTCCTGTGCATACTAGAATAAGCCAAGTGCACACCCCAAAATGATTCTTTTAAAGATCAATTTCTAAAAGCAATTTGGATTAAGAAAAGATACAGCTAAACATTTTGTAATCTCGTCTTGAAGGAGCTGCCTGTAATATCTGAGAACGAGATCTCTCACTTCCTTTTCGTTCTGAGACAGCATGAAATAGCATGTGATAGTTAAAAGCCCCGTTATCTGAACTCCGTGGCCTGAATTCTGGATGTGAATTCGCTGTACATCTCTCATCTTGCTCCATCTTGGATGTTTTTTATGAAAAGCATGCTTGTTTCTACCAGACACGATTATCCCAACATTTCAGTTGTCCTTTAGGGCATTTGACAAATGCAGTTGCGCTTTGCACTGTTCCGTCAGATTTACTGATCTCATCTGCCAAATCCAAAAGGCATTCTGTTGTTGCAGATGGACTAATCTCAAAGAATTATAATATGGAAAGGTCACAGTGAATGTGCTGTGTTATTCTCTTTGCAGGACAGTACTGTAATAATATTGACATTTGTGTAATTGATGTTGTACGCTGGGGACTTATGACTCAGTCTAAGATGATCAGAGGCCAACAAGATGACAGATTTGCATTACTACATAAATACTAAACCATTGTAAACATATGCATGTTGGCTTGCTCCCAACCATTAATGAAAGCTTGCACTTGGCATGCAATGCACTCAAGAATTGTTTACAGACCAACAGCATGAAAACGTAACAATTATTTCTCTCTTCAATTGATCAATTATTATGGCTGTGATTCTATTATTTCTCCCTTCTTAGAGTGTCAAGATTATGCATTAATGGCACTAAGCCCTTCAGGGTAATGGCTGCGATTCTAACCATAATTACTTGAATGTAAGTCCAAATACAAACAGTATGACTGTGAAGTAAAAAAAAGGTGAGAATCAGCATTTTTGTGTGTTATTCTTCCCCACGAATTGCAACCAGTGGATTGCATAATGGATTACATAATTAGTATTGATGAAGCTGATTTAGCTTCAGACAAACAGGAATCTCTGTAACCTGATTTATCATGACATCTTTAATGTAAAAAAAAAAAAAAAGAAATTGCAGCCAACAAGAGGAAATGTAAGAATGGGCCCAAATTTGCAAATTGAATTCTATAATGATTTAGAAACGAGCCAGAGAAGTCAAATTACTAAAGGTAATATAGGCAAAGAATTTTATTTCTTGGCATATCCTCAGTGCTTAATTTCCAAAGAAAAATACGTTGGGGGTTTATAGTAAAACATATGTTCAATTGACTATTTGAATGAGATAAAAATGTTGAAGCAAAGACATCTGCCTCCTGGTGGTTTTTGGAGAACCAGTCCATTGGCATTTTGTCAATAATATGGTTGTGTGTTAATCATTTTATTCCAAGCCAAGGAACAAAAAATTTAGGCATTGTTCAGTTTTCTAGCTGGAAGGAAGTTTCCAACGTGCCTCATAATTTTTTACCTTGCAGGCAAACAACAAACAGTGATGGTTATTTAAAATTGCTACTAGTCATGGTGGATATATTCTACCTGCACTGTCAGAAGTGGCATGCTTCTGGATACCGTTTGCTAGGAACTGGAGGTGGGGAGAAGACTGTTGAGATCACGGTTCTGCTTGCAGACTCCCTTCATGAGAACAGGCTGCTGGGCCTTTGGTCTGATTCAGCAGGCTCTTTCCTTATGTTTATGTAAAGACCAACAAATGCACTGCCGTCTCTTGGCTTTCCTTAGTAAGCACCACCCACCCAGGGCCGGCTCTAGGTAAACCCCCAGTGGCGCGGTGCGGCAGGGCGCCGGGCCGGTAGGCAGGGCGCCGTGCGGCGAAGCCATGCGGAAACCATGCTGCGCCCTGCGAGGGCGGGGGCGCCGGAGCGATCTCCGCCCCTCAGCACCAGGGCGCGCGACCTGCTCGAGACTGCCCTGCACCCACCTCTCAACATGTGCACCCATCTGCTTACCTATTTGGGATGCCACACACCTGACAAATTTTGCTGTGTACCACAAAGGCTTGTGTGCCAATATATCTGCAAGTATATAATGCCCAATATCTTGATGGCTGAGGGTAGTGGTTTGGAGGATCAAGCACAGATCTCTTGCCCATCACCGAGGAGTACGGCTGATTTGGGGGTTGGGAGGGAAGTATTATTATTATTAATTTGAATTTTTATACCGCCCTGTACCCAGGGGTTTCAGGTCAGTTCACAGAATAAAATCAAGATATAAAACCACAAAATACCTAATGAAAACAAAAACAACCCAATACCCCCCCAAAAAAAATTTTTTTAAAAGGGCATGGGATGTAAATCAGATCAACCAAAGGCCTGGTTAGAAAGGAACCTTTTCGCCTGGCGCCTAAAGGTGTATAATGAAGGCACCAGGCGGACTTCCCTGGGGAGAGCATTCCACAGACGGGGAGCCACTGCAGAGAAGGCCCGTTCTTGTGTTGCCATCCTCCTGACCTCTCGAGGAGGAGGCACACAGAGGAGGGCCTCAGAAGATGGTCTCAGGGTCCGGGTAGGTTCATATGAAAAGAGGCGGTCCTGCAGCAGAAGCCCACCTTCTGCCTGAGAGGGCAGCAGGCTTAGTGAGCAGCGCTCCTTCGACTAGTGGCACCCTGTGTAGGGCTGCAGAATAGGGTGTTCCCCGGACAATGCGGGACCAATGATGGAACCACTGGATCTAAATCCAGCATGTTTCAAAGAGAGGAAGCCAGTTCAGCAGCTAGCATCAGCAGACAGAGATCCAGATCCAGCCCTCCGATATTCCTTAGGTTGGGTTAAGACTGCTCTGCCAGTTTTGGCTTCTTATACAGTAACATGAATATCCATCAGGAATTTAAAGTTGAGGGTTGTTGTTGTTGTTGATGATGATGATGATTGTAACGGATTGACACGGTTTTGAAAGATTCCTACCTGGCTGGAAAAGAGTTAATCCACCTCCAGCCTGACTGACATAACATTCTGATGGGGGCGGGACTGTTCCCAGTTTAAAAGGAGGGAGCAGCGGTTTTGTCGAGGAGAGGGAGAGGGTGTGGGTAGATGTGAAGAAGAGAGTTGAGAGGCCAGGATAGTGGGGATCTAGATGAGGTTCAGGAAGGCTCGATGTTAAGTGTTTGACAGAGATTACCCACAACCAAAATGTATCTTATAAACACATGAAACGTTGAATAAATAACTATGTTCTAAGGTTAATAAAATTCTTCTCTTTTGTGCCAAGTAGTATCGTCCTTATTTTTCCAGCAAGGTATCCACTCACAGAAGTGGTAACTCATTAGAGGACAAAACTTACCTCAGGAAAAGAGGCGAAAGTTTGTGTCTTAGAGTAACACTGAGGAGGCTTAGAAAGATAACCTGGGGGTGACAACAAGTTGCCAGCGTGGAAAGGGCAAACTTTTGCAGTAGGTGGAATCAAGCCGAATGAGATCCTTTATTGGTGGCAGGAGGTTATTCTATCAAACAGCCTAGAGTTGTTGTTGTTTTGATACCAGGCCACCTAAGCTGGAAGGAGAGTCTCTTTACTTATAAACCCACAAGAATAAAGGGGTTTATTTGGAGGCAACGGGAGAAGAGTGTGTGTGGCTTCACCTCTGGATTCTTGTGTCACATTTTAGTAATAGAGAGGGGGACATTCGTCGCAATGATGTTTTTTAACCCCTATCAAAATGATTCAAGTGCACAAAGCCCTCTCATGGGATCATATTACAATCACCTAAGAAGTTCTGAAAACTTTGCTTCTGAGGTAAACAGATTTGTTGTTGTTGTTGTTTTATATACAGAAGCACCTATGTTGCCATCATGCAATAGTATCTAAATTGCTTTTTTCCAAAAAGCACCAGCTCAAAGCAAGAAGAAAAACAACACACACACCCAGAAAATAACACCCTGGCTGTTGTTTTCATCAATTTTTTTGAAAATGTTTTTCAGATTTGAAGCAACAAATCGTGGGTGGCACCCAGCTGAGTCATACTCTGTTGATTTCAATGGTCTGCTCTGAGAATGATTTAGCTAGGTACCGCCCTATGTTTACAAACATAAGTGCTACAACTTAAACACTAAATAGATTCAAGTTCTTATATTTTTATTGATTTTTGAGATCTGAGGAGAAAAAAAGCAGCCCCCTCCTTAACAGGATAGGATCTGACTAGTCATACACAGAGTAGTTCCACTGGAATCAATGTATGCAAATTAATGGCAAAAAAGTCCATTTATTTCAATAGGTCAGAATCAAAGTTGGTATTCTGAAATCTGTAAACTACTGACAGCAATGTATTGAAACAGGACATACAAAACTCAATTTCTTTAGTAGTTTGAGTCTTTGAGATATTTCCCATTGCAAAATTTATCTGAGCATTTCACAAATGAAATGGGTTTTCGACCAATATTTCATTACACTAACTTCAATGGCATAAAAATTAACTGCAAAATAATAAAATCAGAAGTTCAGAAAGTGACCTTTCTGACACATCGGAGAAATGATACAATAAACCCTAACAATTAAATAACTCATAATGCTTTCTGGAATTCCCCCCCCCCAAAAAAAAAAAACCAACCCTATTTTAGAGTCACCAAGATTACCTACTATATATTAAACAAAAATCCTGGCTGTTCAAAAGATTCATTATCATTTCAAACAAATCAACAGGAAATGAAGTTGTGCAATTAAATAAGAATGCTTCATCCCATACTATATTCTGTTTGAATTGATGTCTTTAATTTCACTGTCCACAATGAGAAGGATGCAGGGTTAGACTTCCAGGTTGGTTTTCTTCACAATTTGGATTTTTAATGACACTTTATACATAGATATGATACAGAAATGCATTCAACTCCTACTGTGCTCCTCTAGCATTCTTCATTTACAGGTGTGTGTGTGTGTGTGTGTGAGAGAGAGAGAGAGAGAGAGAGAGAGAGAGAGAGAGAGAGAGAGAGAGAGAGAGAGATCCTTGAAGACCTTCCCACCCACCCACAGAATTTTCCATAAAAATTGTAGTGTTCACAAAGATTATAGAGAGAGATCCCCCATTCTAATATAGTTAATTTTTCCCCAGTGATTTCCCCCCTCTAGAATGTTGATTAATTTTATCTAATTTGTCCTGTTTCATTGCTCGGAATTTCTAGCTCAACAGTACAGATCTCGAGGGAGAACAACAGGTCGAACACAACATGAGTGTGGAATCCTGGGTCTTCACAACCGAAGGTCATGGGCTTCAGCAAAGATTCTATTGGCATGAAGATCTTACCATCCTGTTATTCAGAGGCTGAAGAGGCCGCCAGTTGTCCACCAAAGCACAATAGGGGTCACCTGCAGTGTTGCTAGATAGGCTACGAAGCTTTTCCATCTACAGAGAAGTAAAAATATGTGAGGACCAACCTGGAGCCTGGCTAAAAATGAGATGTGTTAAGCACTGAGCAGACACATGGAATGCAGTTTCCTTAGAAAACTACCAGAGTCCGTTTGGGATGTACTTGCAACCAAACATGAAGGGATAAAGCCAGCAGAACCTGTTTCCATCTAAATGACATAATTAAGGCTGAGGGAGGGGCTTCAGTATGATTCATGATGTTGAACCCAGCAAACCCGCCAAAGTTCATTTGCGTTTTGTGCTCCAATGAAATTTTTAACCGAGAGCACGGGCGGATTTGGGTAATCTTTTGGCAATATGGCGCCCTGAGCGAGCCCAAAATTTGGCGCACCCAAATGGATCTTCTCAATTATGGATCTTCTCGATTTTGTGCCCTCTTGGCTTGGCACCCCGTGTGGGGTGCTGCCGAGAGGAAGCTAGGAAAAATTGGGGTGGAAATATGAATCAAATGCTCTTTGGTGAGTCTCTCCCTCCCTGAATGTTTTCTTTTGTCAATAAAATTGAGACAGACAGGTATGTTAACGGCAGCAGAAGATAGTTAGGGAAGAGAGAGCCTAACCACAAGCCAAACTTTGGCTGAGCTCCGCATGGTACAGGAATATAAAGGACTGCAGAGGACCAAAATGGTTGCAAGCTCCTTTCTAGGAGTCAGCACATTCACAAAGTCCCAATAAGATATAGTTTAGCTTATTGTGCTGTGTAAACCAGGTCTTAGTTTGGGGTTAATCCCCCTGTTACATTGTCAGAAGTTCTTTGAGGTGCATTATAAAGAATATTGGCTTGTTTGATTCTGTGGTTGGGTGAACAAATGCAAAAACTGAACTGAAACCCAAGATGATTTTCAGCCTTTTCTCATAGTTCTGATTCCTCAGCTTTAGAAATGTCCCAGCATTTCTCATGGCTGTTGTCAGCATTGAATTCATGCATGTTATTCCTGATTAACAGAGCAAAGCTTTCAGCAATCTGTATGTGGATGTAAAGGGACCCCTGACCATTAGGTCCAATCACGGACGACTCTGGGATTGCGGCGCTCATCACACTTCACTGGCCGAGGGAGCCAGCGTACAGCTTCCAGGTCGTGTGGCCAGCATGCCTGAGCCACTTCTGGCGAAACCAGAGCAACACATGGAAACACCATTTACCTTCCCGCCGGAGCAGTACCTATTTATCTGCTTGCACTTTGATGTGCTTTCAAACTGCTAGGTTGGCAGGAGCTGGGACCGGGCAACGCAAGCTCACCCCATCGCGGGGATTCGAACCGCCGACCTTCCGATCGGCAAGCCCTAGGCTCAGTGGTTTAGACCACAGCACCACCCGCTGTGCATAAGGAAAGCTTACCTGGTCCACACTGACAGTGATCGGCTCTTTCAGAATAATCCAGGTAACACACTCATCGCAAGGAGGCGTGGTGAAGGAGCCATGGTAGGTGAAGTAGGTCCGATTTTGAGGGAAAAGGATGGATGGATCAAAGTTTTGAAAAGGAACCTCTTTCCCCTTAAATAAATAAAAAGAGAAGCAATACTATTAAATCCAGCTGAAGATTTAGTTGAGGTCAGGGATAGGCATAACTAACACACACACACACACACACACACACACACACACGGGCAAAAGATTTTGGATATAATATACAGTTGGCAGCATGGGAAAAATAATGGAAAGATTACTTTAAATTTACAGCATGTTATGCGCTAAAAGAAAATTATATGAAGATGATGTACTGTTGGTACTTAACACCCAGTAAGTTAGCAAAAATGTATAGGACTAACTCAAATGTATGTTGGAAATGTAAGAAAAAAGAGGGCGCCTTGTAAAAAGATAAAGGAATACTGGGAAATGATATGTAATGAACTTTAAAAAATGTTTTAAATAACATTTGTTAAAAGACCAGAAGCCTTTCTCCTAGGAATTATAGTTGCAGATATACTGAAAAATTTGAGAAGACTATTTATGTATGCAACTACAGCTACAAGACTGCTGCTTGCCCAGCAGAGGAAAGAGGAGAAACTGCCGACAAAAGTGGACTGGCAGACAAAATTATTAGAGTAAGCAGAAATGGCAAGATTGACAGGGAAAATCAGAAATCAGGAGGAACAAAACTTCAATAGGGAATGGGACAAATGTAGACTGTATTTAAAAGAACACTGTAATAATTTCAGTTCTTTGGCAGGCTTTCAGTAACTCTTGCAATGTTACAAAGACTTTGGGTATTTTGGAGGATGATAATGTGGAAGAATTATAATATGCAGTTGATTTATATATGTAAAGAACCCACAAAGGGAAGGAGGGAAGTCCTAAGATTTGGAAGATTGATTTTGAAATATAAATGTGGTAAATGTAAAATTTGTTTTGTAAAACCAATAAAAATTATTTCAAAAAAACACAACAACTAACACACACACTTTTTGTGACCATTCCCCCCCACACACACACACAAATGGGGTGGGAAAGATAAAAAACGATCACTCCAGTTTCTAAATGTAGGAGGAATGCACCCATTCCTTTAACTGTGTGTACACTCATCTGATAGTGGCTGAACCCAGTTCTTGGAAAAGCCACCCTGCTTCTAATCTTCAAGAGCCAAATGATTTATCTTGCTTCCCTTATGCCCTTTCTACACATCCACTTCTTCATCAACCCTTCTCTTATTTCTATTTTAACTTCCACCTGCCTCTCCTGTGTGTGGTCCCTGTGACTGGTTTGACAGCCCCCCTCTTTGTTTCCTTGGCAGATTATAGATGGTTGCTGTTTTGCAAGTGTGAGTCAGTTGTACTGTCAAGTTACCTTGGTCTTAATGGCTTCTATTTCTTCAATAATTCTTTTCATCTCTGGCTTAGGATCTTTCCCTACCTGTGACAGAGAAAGTACAAGATGAATGGCATGGAAGCTTATAAATCACAACAACATGCAAAATTGATCTTTAACCACCCCATCTGTCTGTTTAATTCTGAGAATATCTTGTACAGAAAAACAGCAAAAATCATGCCTGTTGGGTTTAAAAACAACAGAGAACAACATTTGGAACAATGTATTTGCCTGATTGTTCATTTGATTTGGTTTGCTGTCACTAAATTATGGTATAACATGAATGCAGCAACCTCTTGCTTCAGTGGGTGTGCTAGAGTTTCTAAAAGTATTTTCGAAGTCCACATGCAATACTGCTGAAAGAGAAAGTAACAGGAAACCTCTGTTGTAGGTACAGGTGGTGCATAAAGTCCTCTGGATCATGGCCGAGCTACACCATCTCATCCAACTTCCTACCTTCTGAGGCAAGTGAAGGATTCTGTACAGATTTTCCTTGGAAATTTGAAGGAAGGGTGTACAGTAGTACCCTTTCTGTTGTTAAGCCACTTATAAACCAGCTGTTATTTACATAACTATTTCCACTGTTATTTCTTGCTGTGACAGCAAAATGCAAAAATAGTAGGTTCGTCTGTAGTAAGAATACTAAAATGGCACCTGCCACTCATGGTTTTTGCAAGTTCCTTCATTAGAAATAATCAGTTTGGGGTCGCTCTTGGGTTTTTGTTTGTTTTGAAAATATGTAGCCTGATTATTTAGGGCGCTTTTAGTCCTTCAAAAGAGTTTTCATCAGTTGATCAACTCACTTAATCACCTAGGACTGCAACCCTAAACTCATGTACTAGAAGGTCTTGTTGAATTCAGGTGAATTTACTTCCAAGTAAGCATGCACAGAGCTTCCTTCATAACAGAAAAAAAAAGCTGTGGGTTTCTAATTCCTATGTGATAAGAAGAAGAGCACAGGGGTGGTGATTTAAATGACTTGCTTGACAGATTGTCCGTTTGACGTGTGTGTTAATTGTGTTCTGTTGGTATAATAAACTGTGGTGTGGTGGGAGGGGAGCTCAGGGGAAGACAGCTCCAGGACTTTTTTTTTCCAGAGCAGGATCGCCAGTGTCATCTGCCACAGTGCCAGGGTAATTAAACAGATTCTCAGGCCAACAAATGTGGTGATAATGGGGCTTTCAAGTATATTTGTGACTGAGTTACATGGTGCCAGTCAGAGAATGAATTTCAACGGCAACATTTATTTGCAAAATCTTTGCATTTCAACTGGCTGATGCTCAATATGTATCACAAGCAGAATCTATACTGTCAGATGTAAGCCCCACTGGCAATCCTCCCAGGAAATTGTACATAAGATTCTAATTATGCTATGGACTGCTGCTCCCTCGTGCAAACACACACACACACAAAGGATCAGTTTAGCTGTCTTAATTTTTGGACTCTCCTTAAGGGTGTGGGCTGCGGGTGCTGTCATGATGAACTCCTGCACTTCTTTGCTGAGACCCCAAGGCAGTCCAAACATAGTATAATCACACTTGCACATTCATGCAATACTGGGGTAGTGTGAGTAATATAAAAGGACATTGTTTCAGACAGACATACCGTAGAATTGTAGAGTTGGAAGGGACCACAAGGGTCACCTAGTCCAACCCGCTGCAATGCAGGAATCTTTTGCCCAATGTGGCACTCAAACCCATGACCCTGAAATTAAGAGTCTCACACTCTACCGACTGAGCTACTTAGACAGCAAGATTGCTAGGTATCGTAATATGTGTAAGGAAAGATAGAGCTTACTTTCAGAAGAATAGCCAAGATAGCCGCACCATCAGTTTTTCTCAGAGAATCTGCATAATTGCTATACTTAGGATTCCAATGCACCAAATGAATCTGGAAACAAGGAAAATCTATTATACTAGGGACTCTGTCCATGCTTGCTCACCCCCCCCATTAACCCCTTAGAGCCTCCCATTCCCACCCCCATGAAACTACTAAACTTTCACCTTCTGAAGCCCATTACTGAAGCCACTTCTCTCTTCTATTCTGCAGTCCTGCACTGAACCTGGTTGCACTTTCGCCCTCCATCTTTGGTACAATGTTGTTGTTGTTGTTGTTGTTGTTGTTGTTGTTGTTGTTGTTGTTGTTGTTATACCCCACCCATCTGGCTGGGTTTCCCCAACCTCTCTGGGTATCTTACAGCACATTTAAAAATTTGTAAAACATTAGACATTTCCCGATACAGGGTTGCTTTCAGATGTCTTCTAAAAGTCAGATAGTTGTTTATGGGAGGGCGTTCTACAGGGCGGGTGCCACTACTGAGAAGGCCCTCTGTCTTCTTCCCTGTAACTTCACTTCATGCAGTGAGGGAATCGCCAGAAGGCCCTCGGAGCTGGACCTCAGTGTCTGGGCTGAACGATGGGGGTGCAGCTGCCCCACTGCGCACAGAACACCCCAATTGTAAGCTCCTGCATCTTCCTGCTACCACACATTGCAACTACTAAGCACCCTTTTCACCTTCTTCCCAGCTATGAAGTCGCTACCCCCTCCTATTCTTCAGATACTTCCACACCCCTCCTTTTTATCTTCTCAACCCCTCCTATTCTTTCTCCTTTTTGCACACCCCATTTTCACAGCATCCTGTTCTCACGGGGGGGGGGGGGCAACCAGGTAGCTGTGAGAGACCCACAAGCAGGATCTGATCACAAGATCCCTCTGCCCATCTGTGTTTCCCAGAAACAGGCATTCAGAAGCGTAAGGCCTCCGACCATGGAGGCAGAGTATAGCCATCATGGTTAGCAGCCACTGGTAGCTTTATCCTCCATGATGCATTCTCTAGTGCACAAAAAAACTCACCTCTCCTGCATGCCTTGTTGCATCCACCACATGCTCTGAGCCTTTGTCATCTGTAGAACCCCAGTGGATGAGAAGCTGACGCAGCCGGTAAGTACCCTCGAGTGGCCCTCCCCTGAGCACTGCAACAAAGAGGTCTCGATTAAAAGAAGGCTTTTCTGGGCTGAAACAGAAAGGGACAACCATGTACTGCATGGGTCTTTTCTTTTAGGCTTGATGAGCACCTCTTGCAAATATGGCCAATGTCAGAGAGGGCATCTCATCTTCTATCACCTGGCATCCTGGGGCAGCTGCCATGGCCCCAGCCATGCTGGCATGGCCTATCGCTGACACTACAATCAGCACTGGATGACAGGGTCTAGACCAGGGTCTAGCCACCTTTTAAATTTCCTACAAAGCCCTGAAGCAGCACTACATTGTGGGCATGGTGAAAAATTAAAACGGCAGCTAGACCCAGCTTCCTGGAGCACTGCTGTAGCACTTGCCAATTAAGCCAGCCCAACAAGATCCACTGATGGACAAGTGGTCCCGTCGGACCTGGAGCCATACACCTGGTGCCTACATCACTGTTATTACTACTCTGCCATCACTATATTGTTCGTAGAAATTAACGTTACTTGAATAAATGGGCTGAGATGCTGTATGTAATTTTGTTGCCCAGGAAAATCTTTTAATAAAAACAATTAATAATAATGGTTGGCCTTCTCGTAGCTTGGGAGTTGTCCAAAATTACAGCATAAACAAGGTTCAGATTCACCATCATCATCATGTTGTTGTTGTTGTTGTTTATATGCTGCCCATCTGACTGGGTTGCCCCAGTCACTCTGGGCTGCTCCCAACAAAATATTAAAAACACAATACTGTAAACATCAAGCATTAAAAACTTCCCTATACATTCATAGCAACCTTCTTTGGTGGGTTTCTTTCCCACAAACTAATATTAACTACAGAAGGCTTCAAAACAGCCCCAAGACATCAAACACCTGAACAGGAGCTAACAATAGCAAAACTCCATAAAGCCTCAGGGAAGACTGGAATGTTATACACGTAAAGGGACACATTTATTCCCCCTTTCCTTGAGTTCAAAGCCAATCTAAAGGTTTAGAGACAGGGAGGGGTATAACTTTCTAGGACTATATCACTTAAAATGAGCCAGGAATGCCTCTCCCTGCTGTTGTTTTAAAATCCCTACAAATGAAAAGCTAGCATGTCAGGAAGATTGCCAGATTAAACTGGAACCCTTCTCCCAGGCATCCTAGCTCTGCAGTTTGCTGCAGAAGAACAATAATGTGATCGCCATTTGCATTCTAAAGTGGAACAGTCCCAAGAGACCCATGTCTGTTTGTTTAGTGGTCTTCGGATTTGATTTTTTTTAAAAAAACCCAAAAAACAACCTCTTGGTCATGATATTTTGCCAATTGTAAGAACTCAAGTGTGCATCTAGTGATTATTTATTTGTGGGTTTTTAAGCTGCCTTGCAGGACACAGGGTGATAATTTATGAAAGAATACATAGTGAACTACAAAGCAGTAACAATAAAAACAGAGCAATTAATTAAAGTGAGTTGAAATTAAAAAGTCTTAAGAGTTCTCTTCAGTGTCAGCCATGAAAGAGCACTGCTGTACATATTTCCTTGAAGAGGGAATTCCACAAACACAGTGTCATCTTGAAGCATGAGGTTTACCAGTAGCACTGCTGGTGGCAATTAAGAACAGGAATTCTTGGTTGAGAACAATAATAGCTCACACTTGTCACTTGTGAGTTAATTACATGTCACTCTGTGGGTATTGAGTGAAGCTGAGCCTTTGCCCAAAATTCACACCCCTCACCCATCTATAAATAGGCTCTGACTTCTATCTCAATGAAAAACCAGTTATAATGGCAAGGAAGGTACATTTCACATCACAGGAAATACTTCTGAAGTTCCTTCAAATAACCAATGTAGTTATTGACTAAAATTCCTTTCTCTCGTCACACACAAGTGTGTAATTTAATATGGCAGTGCTCCCCCCTTAAAATAAACACAAAAAGAGGGGGGGCCAGCAAGTGTTCATACTTATTTCCTTCCAGACATGCCAATCAACCCCAAACTGCTGTGAAGTATCTTGAGCTCCCAAGTGGTGCAGAAATGGTGGGAAGTGCCTAATTTCTCCAGCAGGAGGAGAATTTGCCAACACTTTTTCAGGGAGCTTACCATTAGCAGTGGCAGCAACACGGCTTATGTCATTTCCCCACAAGGTTTTGTTTTGTTTTGTTTTGTTTTTGCAACTGTGTTGTCAGCCAGGCCACAATCTTATTGACTCCACAATGCCGCAGACCCAATGTCATCCCAGCAGCCATGCCCACACCTTTTGTGCATTGGGTTGGCATGGGAAGGAACTCCTGTTCACAGTATCCCTTGCATGCTAGCTGCGTGTTGCTGCCCATGGCAGGAGTGAGGCTAGCTTACATAAGTGTTATGGTCTCTCTCAGAAATCCTTTCAATGCATGGGTTCTCTGAACCTCCCTAGAAGGCCATCACTCATGGTGCAGATACATGTGAAGTCTTGTATGTCGATTTTAGCTCTGTGCACGCAATATTTTGAAAGCACATTTGGAACACTCCCCCCCCTCAAATAATATAATTCTAAGTAGTTTGTTAAGGGTTGCCACAAATTGTAATTCTGTGAGGGCGAAACTACTGTGCCCAGAATTTCTTTAAGAGAAAGAAGGTGCTTCATACATGCTTTGAATGTATAGTGTGTACAGCCTCTGCCTTTGCTCAAAAGTGGGACTGCTGGCTCTTAAAGCATCATAGCAACTTGCAAAGCTCATTGGCCAGAGAACATAGCAAAACCAGAGTAACTACCGGCAGCATGAGCAACAATGCCTCTATCATACCTCCACCAGCTCTCTGAAGAAGTTATCACCTGTTTCCAGTTACATCCCCCCCCCCCAGTATGAAACCCCATTTCCAACTCTGACCATCCTGCTTTTGCTTAAGAATAAAGGAGTTGTGATGGAACAGGTTTCCTACTATGAAAATGTCAAATGCCCATCTACCAACTATTCTACAGTGGGAAATTCATATACAGTACATATTTCTTAGTTATTCCTTATGGCATTGTCTCACTGAAGAAGAACCACCTAAAGTTCACTACCACAAGATTTAGCAATAACCACTAACTTGGTCAGCTTAAAAATGAGATAGGACAAATTCAAGGACTATGAGCCATGATGACTCTGAAAACCAGCTGCTGTGGGGCACATCTCCTAGTTGTGAGTCCCCAATAGGTGTCTGCTGTTGGGGCAGAATGCTGGACAAGGCAGACATCTGGTGAGATGCAGCAAGATTCTTCTTCTGGTAATAAGCAATCTTTCTCCATTATGGGGTTTTCGTTTTCACTATATTAAACAGATTTTTGTGCATGGAAGGATCTGTTGATTATACCCTTCTGGTGTGAATGCAAGTGTGTGACGGCATAGTCACATCAGCAAAAACAAAAACAAAAAAACCCTGGAGCTGGCAGCTTGCAATCTACTGTAAAATCAGTGGAAGAAAACATCTATTCTACCCAGTAGGTTGCAAGCAGGAGGGAAATTGATTCCTTTTTTCAAAAGGCAGATGCCACTGGGAGCCAGGTAAAAACAAAATCTATCAGGCAAGGAATGTTAGCCCTGTTTATATATAGTTATGGGGGAGAGCAGGTCTTATTGACGCAAAGCCTCACCTGTTGCCAGATTTATAGTGACAGGTGATAATCCACAAGTGAAAACAATGAAGCCAAGTTTTCCCCAAGATAAAAAATGATGGCCTTCCCATGCTGTTTAAGGATAAAAACAAAGTAACAGTATAGCACAGTTGGCTATGTCAGTAACGATGCATTAACAGGTCCAGAAATAAATAAACATTTGGTCGGCAGATTGATTTGGCATATTCTTTGTCATTATTGTCAATAACGTCAGCTATGTATGTTTGACAATGTGCAATTATATGGCTTGCATTTCCAAGAAGGAAATTTTTCACCTACAGGAAAACAACTGTCAATAACAATGAAGCTTTTATTCTATGGAAGTTTGGAAGGGAGACATCACAGTCTCTACAAAGCGTGTGGAAGTTCTGGAAAACAGGGTGTTCTGCAAGAGAACCTCCTTCCTGACCTGCAATGCCCCTGTCCCACTGTTGTAACCCTGGGTCCCCTGAGATACTAAACTGGTCTTTATTTGCAGCCTAAAAAGGGAAAGGAACCCAACTTTCCATAGCCAGAAAGCCGATAACCCAATGTACTGTAGCAATCCCAGAAGGCCTTTGTTTGAACAACGTTCAAGTTCTTTGACCTCCAGCAATAGCATGGAATTTCAAAGTTAATGCTAACACAGATCTTAAATCCTTTTGTGCTGGAGCACTGCTGGTCTCATGTCAGTGATTGATATCCTATGTGCTGGAATACCCAAGGATAAAGGCTGTGTTAAGCACAGGGCAAAAGGCTTAACGTTGACTTTTCTTTCTTTAGTTGGTATGGGGATGCCTGCACAAAGCAGCTCCCCTGCGGCTCAGCTGTGTCAATTCTTCTCATTCTGTCTGGTATCCAGAGGTACCACAGAGAAATAAATCACCAGCAACAAAAAGCAGTTATGTAAAGATCTCAGAGGCCCATATAAAGTGCGGGTGGCCTGGCTGTCATGGCTTCATGACAAATGAGGACACTCAGACACTGAAATGGATAGCGAAATTCCCACTAGGGTGATTGTGGTGTCCCCAAAGCCAGGACCTGGAACTCGATGCTCTGGTATACATGCCAAAGTTAGGGTATCACAACTACTAGAGTAGGACAACATCACGAAAGATGAACATTACATCAGTGCGACAGTAACATCAGAAAAACAACAACACTGCAAGCAGGTAGAATGTCACCAATGTTTAGGATCAGCATCCTTAAGGTCCTAATTCTTAAATATCCAAAGCAGTTTTATGAAGTCCCATGGAGCGCAATGATCCAAAGCATCCCTTGAGGATTACAGCTTAACAGTACAATTAAAACAAACAAACATAAAAAAATTACTCAGCCTACAAGCCAAAGCCAGACATGTGTCAGTCTTCCGACATTTTTTAAAGCTGAATGGACTCAGAGCTTCCATCAGAAGTAAGGCGAACTTTCTTGGTTTCATTTGACTTCACCCCTCCAGTGATGTACTGAGGAAGCCCTCCAGATTTTGCTGAACAACTCCCACCAGCCCCAGCTGGCATGACCAATGGCCAGTGATGAAGAGAATTGTGGTCCAGCAACATTTTGAGGGCCGTAAGTGAGCCATTGCTGGCAATGACTAAGGGAGGGGCATCACCTGAAGTGGTTTGTGAATGGCAGAGGTACAGCTGAAAGCATGATGATGAGCAATGCAAAGCCCCCATCCCAATACAGTGAATGAATGCTGCTGAATCTACAACCCTACTGCTATTATCATATTTGGAACAGGACCTCATTGAACATCTATTCTATGGTTTGTACTATGTTCTCAGACTGAACTGTGATGAGACCCATGAGCTCTATGAGCACCACTATTTTAGAGACAGGAAATTAGACGCACGGATAATACATGTACAAAAAATCTCAACTTCTTCTGAATATTCAAACTGGCCTTCAGAAGTAGGTTTAAGCTTGGTAAAACCAGATTGCCACAGCAAATATGCCCACGGCAAATATCTGTGTGCCTGTGAGATTATTGTCCAGGCCAGAGGCTACTGCTCGTTCTCTGCATTTTAATGCAGGTCACTCATCTTTTGTGCATAATGCATAAGATGGAGGGGGGGCATTCATTTAAGTAATTAAGTAATACACATTGCCATCTAAATATTTTAAAACCCTTCAGGTCCAGAGTCTGAAATTGCCTAACTGGACCACCAGAAGGCGGAAGAGCTATCACACAAGCATATCACAAAAGTACTTCGCCACCTTCCCTGGCTTGTAATCTATTTCTAGGTCCAATTCAAGGTGTTGGTTTGTGTTAAGGCTCTCCATAACGTGCAACTAGGGTACTGACAAAATGGCCTCTCTCCACCTGAACTTAGCCAAGGGTAGTCATATGGTGCCCTCCAGGGTTGGCCCACCCATGAAGTGCCGCTTTAGGTGGCAAAAGCCTCTGCCTCTGCCACTGGTGGAGAAGTGGTACCAGCAGGAGTGTCAATTTCCAGCAAGATCTCACCCAAATCTCACGGAGCACGAGAGAGCTCACAAAATTTCAGCGAGATTTTGCCATAAATAGCTGCCGATGCCAGCACCACTTTCCTGCCGCCACCAGTGGAGGTGGGCATCGCGGAGGCAGTGCCAGCAGAGCAGAGCAGAGTGGGACGTCATTTCCCCCCCCCCTGCTCATTGGGTATTCTGGCTGGGCCTGATGGGAACCGGAGTTCAGAAACATCCAGAGCGCACCATATTGGCTACCCTTGAACTCACCAGACTTTCAAGTTATTCTTCAGGGGACTTTCTCTGATTGCCACCCACCCAGAGTGTGCTGCAGTGGGGGAGAGGGACTTTCCCATGGTGGCACCCCAACTGTGGAGTGTCCTCCTCACAGAGCTTCCCCTAGCACCTATCCTGATGTCATTTTCATGCCTAGCAAAGACCTCTTCATTGTCCTGTGCTTCTAATCTATCTTAGTTTCAGGCTGTTTTTATAAAGCTGCCCTGCCACAATAAATCAATAAATCAAATAAATATATACATTGCTTAAGATCCCTCCATGCAAAAACAGTATGAAGTAGGAGAGGATCTCTGGCTCTGCACACACACACACACACACACACACACACACACACACACGAGATATTAGTAGGGGTGCATACTGGTTAACTAGAAGTATTTGTAAGAGATAAAACTCTTAAGTTACCTGAGCGATCGAAAGTGTCATCAAATGCAACACGGCAAGTTTTCCCAGTGTTCATAATGGTCTTAGCTGCCCCTGGATCATAGCCAGTAAACCAAGGCAATAGAGCAGGGTCTTTGTGGGCATCCTTGGTCAGGATTGCAACAGGTGACTGATTAGTCCCTTTAGCCATCGGGTATGTTTCATGCCAGCGATCTGGCCCTAAGGGGGAAAGACAATAAGAGAGTGTCATGTTCTAAATATATGCTATAAGTCCTGCAAACACTGCATGGTACCCACACATTTCACATTTGCTTAGCGTTTGGCAGTCAGGGAGTGCAAATTTTAGTATCTTGCTCAGTTCTACAGGACCATGGTAAATTAGAAAGAATGGGCAGATTAACTTAAATTTAAAGGTTGACAACTGCAGTCATATATACCCTTAGCTGGTGAACTTAGTGGGACTTACTTCTGAGTATACGTGCAGAACTGTGCCGGAAGAAACACAGCACATCTCCCCCCCCCCAATTGCCATCATGGATTTTGATGATAATTATGATGGTAATATTTCTTATCCATCCTTCACCACAAGATCCCAGGGCAGTTCACCACGCCTTAAAAATACAATAGTTTAAATAGTTAAAACATACTACAATCAAGAGAATAGGGTGGGTCCTAGTACATATATCCCAGGTGTCAGACGCTAGGATAGAGAGTGATTTATTATTTTATTGCATTGCATTGATATCTCACCTTTTTAATCCATAGATTAACCCCCACAACAACCTTGTGAGGTAGGTTAGACTGGGAGGATCTGTAGGGAAGGAGGTTGTCTTTCAGATATTTAGGGTATAAATTGTTTATACCTACTAATGTGAGTAGCTTGAACCGGACCCAGAAACAAAGTAGCATCCAGTGCAGCTGTTTAAAAACAGGGGCTATAGGAGTTATAAATACTGGCGGGGGCTTCAATCTGACTGCTGCATTTTGGACAAGTTTCCAAGTAGTCTCCAAGGAGTGCCCCACATAGAATGCATTCCAGTCATCCAGTCTAGAAGTTACCAAGTCTTCTTTGTCCAAAAGACGCCATAGATGGCCAACCAGACTTAGCTGGAAAAAGGCATTCCTGGTTACCGAAGACATCTGAGTCCCAAGTGACAAAGTTGGATCCAGGAGCTATGAACCTGCTTCTTCCAGGGGAGTATAACCCCATCCAGAACAGGCAGCCTCCCGCCTCCCAGATTTGAGAACTCAGAACACATAACACTTTTGCCTTTTCAGGTTTCAGATTCAGTTTATTTGCCAACCTCCAGCTCCTAACTGTCTCCAAGCACCAGTCTAGGACTTCTGCTACCTCTCCTGATTCAGATAAAACAGAGAGCTAGAGTTGGGTGTCATTTGAAAATTAGCAGCACACACCCTACTCGGAATCTCCTGAAGTCAGATCCCAGTGGTTCAGATATATGTTAAATAGCTTGAGGGACAAGGAACAGGATGGCACAGGGCAACTCCCATGGCACTGAACGGTTGCGCCACATAATTGCTTTCTGGAAACGGCCCTGCAGGCAGGAGCAGAACCACTGAACTGCAGCTTCCTAAGTTTCTTCAAACTGTTTTATCCTCATAACTTCCCCACAATTTAAGTTAGGCTGCAAAGAGCAGGAACAAAATGACTCCTCTTCTAAAGCAGGCTGCTGAAGTGAAGAAAGCTTGGAGTAACCGGGAAAGGCTGTGAGCCCCCATTCAGTTCTGGTACTCAAAATAAAACCCTGGCCTTCCAGTAACAACAAAAAAAGTCTGTAGTCTGGCTATCCCTGCTCTACGTACAACACCTTGAGTACAGTGTTAGAAACTGAAATATGAAAGCTAGGAGCTAAAAGGCACCTTAAACCTAGGTTATGGGCGCAACAACAGGATGTCTAGACACACTTTGTATAACAGGAATACAAAACTGAAAATGGATGAACTGCAGCTAAAATCTTATGTTCATTTTCACATGGTCTGGTTATCATCTGAAGACTTCAGAAAAACAAAGCCATGCTTCCCCTGCTGGCCCCCCATATATTCTTAAGAGGATCCCTTCTGCAGTCTTCAGAGAGTAACTGGAAATGGGGAGGCAGAAAAAGGTCCTCCTTTCCTTCCACTCTGCAGACAAGCCCTGAATTCTCCCTACACCCCTTTCCTTCATATAAATATATCTTTTTGGCACCACAATTAACACACAAAGGCCTATACAACTGATGGCAGAGACACCCAGTTCACAAACCTAAGACTTAAGGGTCCTTCAATGACCCCACTCCAAAATTTGTTTTGATTTTAAGCATCACTGTGAGAGTCTGAGGTAGATAACACTTTAACATGCAATACTTACACCATCATAACTAACTGGCTAGTATATTTCAAATTAAAAGCACATCATACATTAACAGTACATTAAACAAGGCAACTAAAACCTAAACAAAACATCTTGGGCTTAAAAAGGAAAGGAAAGAAAGTTCTCAGGTCCCCAATCCATACATGTTTTGCTTGGGAGGAAGCCCCATTGAACTTGGTTGGAATTTACTTCTGAGTAATAGTGGCAATTTTAATCTTAAATCTTAGGCGCAGAACTGCATCCAGAGTTCAGAAACAGCTCGTGTTTATGAAATTCCCTGTCACAAAATGTGCCTAGAACAATGGGAGTTTCGAACGCTGCTTGAGTACTGTGGAAGAAAGGTGGGGTGTAAAATTAAATATATGGGAGGAGAGAGAGAATTTTACTTAGCTATTTCCACAAAACTTAGCCAGAAAGCATAAATGAAAGCACAGAAAGGCTAGCTTTGATAAGTGCCACATTGCTTTGTTATAGAGTGCATTCTGGTATACAGGATATCCCAGCTTCAGTCCTTTGAAGCTCCAGCCTCCAGACCCTGGAGAATCACTGCCAGTCAGGGCAGACAAGAATAGAGGGACAAATATTCTGACCCATCATAAGACAGCTTCCTGAATACCTATAAAAATATGTCAGATCAGTCCCAGAATTTTGCTTATTTGTAGGTGGTGTTGAACTGCGTACCAGCCAATTCACGTAGCAGAATGAAAGTGAATTTGGTGTTGGTTTTGTAATGGTCTTTTTTTAGTGGTGAGTAGTGCCAGGAAAATTCACCAGAAAGCATGCAAACAATTGCTTCATGCAACGTACAACCTCCCTGCAAACTTTGTGCTTGCAAATCAGGATGAATAGAAGCTATATCCATCTTCTTCAAGGCAGAAACAGGGGGACCTGCTGCCCCTCCAGATGTCCTTGGTCTCTAAATCCCACCAGCCCCAGCCAACATGGCCAATGGTCAGGCGTGATGGAAGCTGCATGCAGTCTGGGATAGCTCAGTTGGAAGAATCTTAATCTCAGGGTTGTGGGTTCGAGTCCCACATTGGGCAAAAAGATTCCTGCATTTGGACTAGGAGATCTTTGTGGTTCCATCCAACTCTACAATTCTGTGATCTGCAGGAAAGCCACGTCCCCGTCCCCACTTTCAAGGCGGCAAGGACACCAGTGCCAGCTGAAAGAGCTCAGTAGCTGCCCAAAAAGCTTGTGTCCAATTTTGCTAACCAGCGAGGGAAAGTCCATCAACAGAACATACCAAGACTCACCCCAAAGCCCTGGGAATCCAGTATAGAAAGAGATGCTATTGGGGAGCTCCATCAAAAAAATAAAAATACCGGGCACCGGTGGGCAAGGAACAGCTTCTGCAGCTGGTGAGAGATGCTCGTCCCCGTTACCGAAACTGTGCTGCATCTCCTACCCGCTCCCCTCTTAGGCGGGGAGGAGGGCGCCGCCGTGGGAAGCCGCAAACTCCGGCTCCCCGGAGAGACCCGCGCCCCACTCACCATTGTCCTTTAAATATCCCCACGGCTGCAGGCTCATGGTCTCCGACGGGACGGTTCGCACTGCGGCTCCTCCGGCTGCGGTAGCCGCGACCGTTCCCTGCCAGGGCCATTTATAGGGCTCGGCCGAGTCCAGCCCTTAGACAGCAGAGGGGCGAGAAGGGCGATGCTCGCAGGGGGCGGAGAGGGAGGAGGAGCCCCAGGCGGGTAGGAGCCCTCGAGGTGCGGGGAAGAGGGAAGCGCCGTCCGAGCGACGGGGATCTCCTCCCCCCCCTCTCATTCGCCTCTATTCAGAAATAGTTGTGGGGTCTTGGTCATTGGAAGGGGATTGAATGGCTGTAGGCTGTCGTTGAATTCGAATTATTTCTCAAGCGAGGCATTGTAGTGCCTTTTAATATAGAGTTCTAGACAATCCTCTCTTTTATTGGCTATAACGGGGGAAGCATCCTTTCGAGTCAAAGTAGATTTTATAAACGGGAGATGTCATGTGTAGACAGGAAAATTGAGAGCTGCCAATTTATACTGCCATTTGACGTTAATTTGAACTGGGCAGTTTCCCCGTTTTGCCCAAAACTTATTATGTGAAGTTATTTCCACGCTAAGAGTTGTTTTAGCAGCACTGTGCACTCATGGTTCACCCTCTATAAGCTACATAACTTTAACATTTCAGCAGGTATCTCCCCCCCCCCCCAATCTTCCCTCATGTTACCAGTGCCGGATTTAAGTATAAGCTAAACAAGCTATAGCTTAGGGCTGCACTTTCTTGGGGTCCCCCAAAAAATTTAAAGAGAAAAAACCTGGATGTACATTTCCAAAATATAAGATAAAAACAAATAAAATAAAACCTACACACAGCAGCAGTGTTTTGTGTTGTGTAGGCTCCTATTATGTAAATAATGTGCCCCGCCAGCTAACCTGCTCCCTAAAATATTTGACACAAAAAACAGCGACAATTTGTTGTTGACAAAGGACAGCTGAACATATAAAGGGCCCCATTACCTTCAGTAGCTTAGGGCCAAACCTAAATCTGGCCCTGCATGTTACCCACAGTTTCCCACATTAACAGCCTCAGGACATCATTTTTAAAAAAACATTTGAGATCCTGCTGTCTATGCTTGTCTGTGTCTGCAAAAGTTCTGGGGCGGTCACACTGCTTCATTTCCATTCACTGCACCTCCTGTAACTTCTTGCTGAAATCTCCTAATGTTCCATACTACAAATCCTCTGAATTTTATTCACACACACACCACACACTTTAGTTGCACTATAGCCCCTCCAGACAGCATTGTGGAAGCATCACAGAGCAACTAATAAAGCAGAGTAAATTCACTGCTGGTTGTACTATCAATGTGTCAAGAACATATTGCAAAATACTCTTGCAATGAAATACTGCTTTGAATTGGGCCCCCAATATGAAAGTAGCCACAGCAAGTATTCACTCTGTAGATTCCCACTGACCTATAAAATGTGAACACAACAAATAATGCAATCTTGGCATCCATCTGTCTCAGGAGACAATGGAAGAGTGCGCCTTCAGAGGTAAAGTCAACCCATTGGAGAGTTACAGTGCCTGCTGTGGCTGTAGAGACTGATACAGGAGAGAAATGTTTTGTTGCAACTGGCACAGATGAAGGCTTCTGGTTTTGTTGCTACAGGTGCACCATTTTAATGGTACATTGTACTACATCAACTGTCACTATTGCAGAGATCACTATGAAGCAGTCTGACATAATGCACTCAACTCAGCAAGTTAAAAGAAATCAACCAAGGACCATCAGCCCCAGAGGCGTCTTTACCATAGGGCCTAGTGGCGCGTTGCGCCAGGGCGCCAAACTCTTGGGGGCGCCGGCGGGGCGCAACCAGCCACTAATCCCTATGGCTCTGCCGCCTCCACCTCTCCCTTGGCTGCAGGAATCAGCAGGCTGTCGTCAGGCAGCGGAGAAGGAGGCGGCGCCACGGAGCCTCGCAAGTGAGCGCGGGGTTCCGGCTGTCTGGCCAGGACTCTGCGCCACGCCTCCTTCTCCTTTCCCCCGCGCTGTGTGCGCACTGGTGGTGAAGCCTCTCCGGAGGCCGTGCTCTCCCCTTCCCGGCTCTGTGGCTCTCCGCGTGGCGATGGGTCAGCTGAGGCGGAATCTTGAGGCCTCCCGGTGATGGGGAGGCAGCGAGCATGGCGGGCCTGTTGCGGGACGCAGTGGAGGAGGAGGAGGAGGCACCGTGGTTGGGGCCTGGTGGGAAGGCGCTGGCGGGAAGGCACCACGCTCCCCAGGAGGCTTCGGTGCTGCTCTTCCCCGGCCAAGGCAGACAAGGGATGGGCCTCCTGCACTACCCGAACGTGCACAGCTGAGGAAAGGGCAGGTGAGGTGGCAGGCGTGCATGTGGGAGGGTGGGGGGACCCCAGGGTGGGGGCGCCCTAGGGATCCCTGCACCAGGGTGCGAGATAAGCTTAAGACGATACTGATCTGCCCCACTGCCTGGCTGGCTCTGCTACCCCCCCCCCAAAAAAAATCTACTCACCTCCTCTTCCTCTGCTCCCTTGGGTAGACAAGTTTGTTGCATGAGAGCTCCAAATGAACTTTAACTGCACAGCTTGAATTCGCTGGTATGTGATTTAATCCCACCTGGAAAATAGCAGCAGTCTGGAATCATCTACCAACAACAGAAGTTGGCTGAGGAGGAGGAGCCACTGTCACCATGTAGAGCCAGGAGGGTTGACAGAGGCAGGGGGAGATCAAGGCAACGGGGGGGGGGGGGGTTCACCCTCCTTCATTCATTTGTATCCAGAGAAATGACTGAGCCGGTCTATGGAGGATTATCTTCACTGTTTGTCGGGACTCAGGGCTCAGAGCACACAGAACAACTGTAGATGTGAAAAGAGGAGCCTGATTTCTTTCTTTTTAAAATATATCTTTTATTAAAGATTTCTTAGTTTACAAAAATATGTGCATTGTCTCTTTTTTCAAGTTGTGTTTTCTACAGATGAGTTTCATTTGTTGTGAGACATTAGCGTTGCATGCAGAGTTAGGTTGGGAAGGAAAGAGGGGGAAATTGTGAGTGGGGTGGGGTCGGGTGGCAATGCTTCTTCTACTTAGTGTATGTGTGGGGTTTTGTGTCAGCCTCACTTTTGTGGGTTCTCTTACTATTCGCTTGTTGTGTTTTCTTGGTGGTGAGAGAGGTTGGGGGGTGGCCTAGGGTGTGGTTGGCTGTCGTGAGATTTGTTTTTGTGGGGGTGTGTGTGTTTTTGGATCAGGTTAGCCATATTGATTCATACATATACTGTTAGCGGATTCTTGTTGTCTTGTTGGGCTGTGTATGTGAAAAAGGGGAACCATACCAGGGTGAAGGAGTCTTCTTCTATTTGTCCCCTTGTCAGTTTCACTTTATTGGTTAGTTTTTCTGATAAGGCTGTTTCCCATACTATTTCATACCATTGGTCAGGAGCCGGATTTCTCTGGAGAATATTTCCTTGAAGGAAGAGGTCAGGAAATGGTCTTGTGAACAAAAAAACTTCCTAAAGAACAGAAAGGCAGCACTAGAGTGCACTTAGGTGAGGTGAACACGAAACCGAATCCCCACCCTGCACCCTTAGCATCCTAAAGGGCAAGCCTATTGAACCCAATGAGACTTAATCTCTGAGTAAGCACATATAAGATTGCACTTCAGTTTCAGAGGATGACCTGATCGTGTCCACCCTCAAATCAAAGCAGTGGCATCTGTATTAACAGTGCCATTCTCTCAGCAACATCTGATGCCATAGCTGGAAGTGGCAAGAGTCCTTTGATCAGGCTGCAAAGTGACGTGGGCGATCATCAATATATCACATGGAGAAGCACTGACACATCCCGCCCTCTGCCCTCTCCTGACTCCTCCACTTCCCGCAAAGTAGCAGCTGCTTGTTAACAACTTCTCTTGTCTCGCTCATAAAGAAGGGTGCCGCTCCTGGTATTGTCCCACACTTGACGACAGCTGTCGTTTCCATTTCTCTTGTGGTTGCAAGAGACAGATGGAGGCAGACAATGTGGAGGTAGCTTGAAACATGGCACCACCAGTCATCCGAAATGCCTTCATGCTAATGCAAAGAGTACGGGAGGGAAAGTACGCCGAGCTCAGAGCTATATGCAGAGAAATGGGATCAATGGCTCAGCCCTGCATATATTTGTTTTGTTTGCTTCACATTCCATTTATGAATCGCTTCCCGTGAAATAGCTCAAATTTTTGCAGCAAAACATCAACGAATAAAAACAATTGCATATGTACAAACAATATAAAACAACCACACAAACAATATAAAACAACCACACACACACACACACATATACATGTGTGTGTATATACATATATATACATAAGCAGAGGAAGTTGTGTATACGTGTGTGTGTGTGTGTGTGTGCGCGCGCGCGCGCGCAACTTCCTCTGCTTATGTATTTACTTACTCTTGAAAACCTAATAGAAACTGTTTTAAAGAACCAAATTTTAATACAGCGGTACCTCGGTTTACAAACACAATTGGTTCCGGAAGTCTGTACTTAACCTGAAGCGTATTTAACCTGAAGCAAACTTTCCCATTGAAAGTATTAGAAAGTGGATTAATCCGTTCAAGACAGTCTGTGGAGTACTTAAACTGAAGCGTACTTAACCTGAAGCGAACTTTCCCATTGAAAGTAATGGAAAGTGGATTAATCCGTTCAAGACAGTCCGTGGAGTACTTAAACTGAAGCATACTTAACCTGAAGCGACCTTTCCCATTGAAAGTAATAGAAAGTGGATTAATCCGTTCAAGACGGGTCCGCGAAGTAATCAACCTGAAGCGTACTTGTTGTTGTTGTTTAGTCGTTTAGTCGTGTCCGACTCTTCGTGACCCCATGGACCATAGCACGCCAGGCACTCCTGTCTTGCACTGCCTCCCGCAGTTTGGTCAAACTCATGTTTGTAGTTTCGAGAACACTGTCCAACCATCTTGTCCTCTGTCGTCCCCTTCTCCTAGTGTCCTCCATCTTTCCCAACATCAGGGTCTTTCCCAAGGATTCTTCTCTTCTCATGAGGTGGCCAAAGTATTGGAGCCTCAGCTTCACGATCTGTCCTTCCAGTGAGCACTCAGGGCTGATTTCCTTCAGAATGGATAGGTTTGATCTTCTTGCAGTCCATGGGACTCTCAAGAGTCTCCTCCAGCACCATAATTCAAAAGCATCAATTCTTCGGCGATCAGCCTTCTTTATGGTCCAGCTCTCACTTCCATACATCACTACTGGGAAAACCATAGCTTTAACTATACGGACCTTTGTCGGCAAGGTGATGTCTCTGCTTTTTAAGATGCTGTCTAGGTTTGTCATTGCTTTTCTCCCAAGAAGCAGGCGTCTTTTAATTTCGTGACTGCTGTCACCATCTGCAGTGATCAAGGAGCCCAAGAAAGTAAAATCTCTCACTGCCTCCATTTCTTCCCCTTCTATTTGCCAGGAGGTGATGGGACCAGTGGCCTGATCTTGGTTTTTTTGATGTTGAGCTTCAGACCATATTTTGCGCTCTCCTCTTTCACCCTCATTAAAAGGTTCTTTAATTCCTCCTCGCTTTCTGCCATCAAGGTTGTGTCATCTGCATATCTGAGGTTGTTGATATTTCTTCCGGCAATCTTAATTCCAGCTTGGGATTCATCTAGTCCAGCCTTTCGCATGATGAATTCTGCATATAAGTTAAATAAGCAGGGAGACAATATACAACCTTGTCGTACTCCTTTCCCAATTTTGAACCAATCAGTTGTTCCATATCCAGTTCTAACTGTAGCTTCTTGTCCCACATAGAGATTTCTCAGGAGACAGATGAGGTGATCAGGCACTCCCATTTCTTTAAGAACTTGCCATAGTTTGCTGTGGTCGACACAGTCAAAGGCTTTTGCATAGTCAATGAAGCAGAAGTAGACGTTTTTCTGGAACTCTCTAGCTTTCTCCATAATCCAGCGCATGTTTGCTATTTGGTCTCTGGTTCCTCTGCCCTTTCGAAATCCAGCTTGCACTTCTGTGAGTTCTCGGTCCACATACTGCCTAAGCCTGCCTTGTAGAATTTTAAGCATAACCTTGCTAGCATGTGAAATGAGCGCAATTGTGCGGTAGTTGGAGCATTCTTTGGCACTGCCCTTCTTTGGAATTGGGATGTAGACTGATCTTCTCCAATCCTCTGGCCATTGTTGAGTTTTCCAAACTTGCTGGCATATTGGGTGTAGCACCTTAACAGCATCATCTTTTAAAATTTTAAATAGTTCAGCTGGAATATCATCACTTCCACTGGCCTTGTTATTAGCAGTGCTTTCTAAGGCCCATTTGAAAGGAAGCGTACTTAACCTGAAGTAATTGGTTCCGGAAGTCCATACTTAACCTGAAGCGTACTTAACCTGAAGCAAACTTTCCCATTGAAAGTAATGGAAAGTGGATTAATCCGTTCCAGACAGGTCCACAGAAAATACTGAAAATACTCAAACCGAGGCGTACTTAAACCGAGGTATGACTGTAGAATGTGGGATGAAGACGCCTTCAAGGCTTGTTGAAAAAGCAAGGTCTTCAAAAAGGCAGTAGAGATTATGCCTGTCTCATATGTAATGGGAGGAAGTTCCAAGAGGCAGATGCTACCACACCAAAGACCCTGTCCCCATATCGTTTGGAATGGACTTCTTGATAAAAGGTATCTCTCCTGTAGAGGCCCTCTCTTGAAGAGCACTGCGATCAGTTGTTTATTTACCACCTTCCAAACACATGTCTCAGGGCGATTGGGCATATAAGGTGCGCTGAGAATATCTTTTATGTATTGTGGTCCCAAGAGTTACAGGGCTTTGTAACCAGAGTAGCTAATTGGCAGCTAGTGCAAATCTTTCAATGGTGATGATAGTCTGCTCCAATGATCAGTTAAGCCACTGCATTTTGCAGCAGCAGCAGCTTCCAGGCCAACCTCAAGGGCAGCCCCTCATAGAGTGCATTGCAGTGATCTAGGAAAGGAGAAACAATTCGGCTCCACATGATCTGCCTCAAGGACCAAATTTGAGAGGTAAGCAAGTTTCCCCCCACCTTTAAGATCAGAGTGAGACTGAGGACTTTAAAAGTGGGAGGAGACTTGCAAAAGCCCCTCCTTCCCTTTTAAGATTAAATTTGGCTGCCCAGGCTGTGCAATCCTGTTCACAAGCAGAGAACAAGGCAGCACAGCCAATGTAGGATCAAACCAGTGATGTCAGCTGATAGGAGGGGAGGAGAGTGAGATCTGGAGGAAATGGTCTGGCAGGTTGAATGAGCCCCTGGGTCTGAGGTTCCTTAACCCCACAGTATCCCATTCTGGAGATTTCCAGCACATGTGGTCAAGCTATCCTGGTTCAGAAATGGCAATAGCTGTCTTACCAGCCAAAGTTGGTAAAAGGCACTCTCGGCCACTGAGGTCAACACAGGATTGCCGTCAAGTATGCACTCAGGAAGGAACTAGAGCCAGCCCCAACTCCCAAGCAGGCATATCTGACAGATATATGTGTTTGTAGACGCTTGTTTGTCACTTTCGTTCTTTTCCTTTTTACCAAAACAGGAAGTGTGTACCTAAGGACATTAGAAGAGCCTTCTGGATCAGGCCAATAGTCCATCTCGTCCAGCATCCTCTTGTCGCACTGGCCAACCAGCTGCCTGTGTGAAGCTTGCAAGTAGGATCCAAGCACAAGGGCATCCTTCCCTCCCGCGTTTTCCAGCAACTGGTATTCAGAAATATGCCACATCTGACCATGCAATTAGAGCAAAGCCACCATCACTAGTAGCCATGGATAGCCCTCTCCTCCATGCATTTGTCTAATTCTCTTTTAAAGCCACCCAATTTGTGGGAGTAGATTCCATAATTTAATTATAGTCTGTATGTAAAAGTACTTTCCTTTTGTCTAACATTCAGCTTCATCTCCATGAGATCTAGTATTATGACAGAGGGAGACTATTTCCTATCCATTTTCTCCATGCCATGCATAATTTTATCACTTTCTATAATATCGCTGATTACTCCTCAAATGCCGCAACCTTTCCTCATAGAGGAGTCGTTCTGTCTAAAGTGTATTGAGGCCCAATCACCATGATGGATGTTTTTAATTCATGGTGCATGTTAGAATTAGTGAACACAAAATGCACTTCAAAACATTGCATCATCCTTTAGAATTTGGTGAAGCCAGTGCACCCTGCTCCATGATTTTTTCACCCACTGCATTTTTGCAGTGCATGGCATGCACAGATAAGTCTAAATCCAGTTTCAGGAATTAAACCCTGAGCTGGACAATCTGCTTTTATAAACTCTGGCACAGTCAGGCCCAGAAAAATCCAGGAATGAAAATCTGACCTTAGCTGCTTGCTTTTAGAAACTCAAGGCATGTCTCCTCTGAAATGCCAGGAGACTGGCAAATCACTGCTGCCATCATAAAACCTTCTGCTGTCACTGACCTTGACCTGCATTAACTTAAGGTGAATTATCAGAGACTAGAGACTGCCTAAGGCCACAGGAGACATTAATGGTTTGTGGAACAGCACTGCTTTGTAGAGAGTAGCACATTTGCTGCAGAAATAGATTGTGTGTTGCTTAACTGTAGTAACACATGAAAAAAACAACAAAAGGTTCAATGAGATAGGCAAGCAGGAAATGTGTAAGACATCCTGGCAGCAGTTGGCCATTCTACAACTCTTCGCCATTCACTCTGCAAAAGAACCTTTCTGTGGTACTGACTACTCCTGAGAATTGAGGGATTTCTTTTTTAAAAGGTATGGCAATGGGACCAGTTCCCTGCTCTGGAATACACAGACAATAGGGATCCTTTGCACTTGTTCTGAAAGCTTTCAGTGGAAACCTGTATAATGCTTCCTCTGTCCCTTAGGCTTTGACCTGACATTTTACTAAAATGCAATTTAGGATTTTACTAAAATATTTGTTCAGTACTTGCTTTCTCTTAGAATGGCAATGATGCCCACCTGACAGGTGCTGGAACTGAGTTCTGGCTGGGGGGGGGGGGGAAGCCCTGTATTTTCTAATACTAAAAGGCATTTAAGTCTTGAAGATTTGGGCCCTGATTTAGCTCCACACTGATCTTGTTTCATGCAACTAATGGTCTTGGATGTTGAGGACCAACCAGGTCAATAGCTGCATTCCCAAGTTCAGCATGTGCCTTAACCAACTGTATGTTTGGATCTCCTTTGCTGGGAGAGCAGGGCATTCATGTAAATTTATGCTTCAGTTCAAATGAGATCATTAATGTTATTGGTATTTTTATGATTTAAGTGCTGACTTGAGTTGGGAACCCAGTTCTGTGTCTCAACACCCAGCTCCTTTGAAACGCTGCGAACATGTTTTAAATGGGGAAATGGTTTTTATGTTTAAAATATGAATAAATGAAATCTGGAGTAGTCTCACAGACTTCTGGGAAGTAGAAATCAAGAATTGCAACTAATAATAAACACTTTAGGTGTCTAGTATGGTTCACAGTGATGCTGACTTCCTGTGTGCAGTTTATTTTCTCATTCCTATCACACTGACCAAACCAGTTATATTGTATAATTATCAAATGCATGTCATTCATGCCTTCATTTTCATTACAATTACCAAACCATAAATTACCAAACCAGAACCCCTGATGCTCAAAAGACGCATGAAGACGCTCACATCACCTTTGCACAAATTTCTGTTTATGAACAATGGCAGCAGAAGAGAAGAGGGGAATGTTGTTGGCAAGGAGATCAAAGCTGGGATCCTGCATTGTCTCTGCCCACACATATCATGGACACAGTGCCTATAGCCAAGCACTGTAATTAGAGATCTGCTTCTCACGTTACTAATGATCGTTCCAAAAAAAGTTGTATGCTCAGCAAAGAAATGGCTAGAAAGGTAATCTAAGGTTGGTCAGTTAGAATAAGAAGGTTTATTGAAATCTAGAAGTCTAATTATAATGCTAATTAAAAATTTAAAAACCAGCAGTGCTTAACAGACACCAAACTTCAATAAAATCATTCCTTCCTTACCTCTTTGCTCAAATTTCAGCTCTCCACAGGCCTCAAAAATCGGTGCGAGGGCTCCTGGGATTGCACTCGCAAAGGTTTGTGGAATTGCTAGGCGCTGTTTTTGCACCTTTTTACCCTTTCTGGGCTATTTCAGGGCTGTTTTTGCCATTTTTAAAGTCACGTCTGGGTTCTGCGTGATGCACACAGTTGCATGTCAGTCGGTCGCATGTAAATTTGCTTTTACTAGTTTTGTCATTAACTCAAAGGGATATTATTATATGGTGCTGCCATTCATTTCCTCATTCTAATAATTGATAAACAAAGCCAATATTTCTATAAATGTGTCTTGCTGATAACTGTTTGTTGGGATTGTTTGGTAAGCCAATATAGTCAATAAAACAATTTCCGAGGTCTTTCATGGCCACTCCCTTGATGTGGGAGTGTCTTCTTTTCTTTCCATAATTGTGCAACACAAAGTTTGACTACAGTTAATAACTTGATTATGAGTTGCCCATCTGTTTCTTGAACTTTCAATTTTAAAATGCGCAGGAGTGCAGTTTGGGGATTTCTGGATATATTGTGTCTTAGATGTGTCTTAAGTAAGCTGTTGTAGTTGTGTCTGCTGAGGAACCATAGATGTGTACAACAAGGATAACCAATATGGTGCCCTCCAGATGTTGTTGCACTCCTTGACCATTGTCCATGTTGCTGGGACTGATGGGAGTCTGCATGTTCCAGGCTGTCCAATGACCAACCAATAACCTGAGCAAACAAGTGCATTCTAGAGCACAAACAAGCCCCCATCCCCAGCGCTGCTTTGCACTGAAGGTGGTAAAGTTGTTTTTCAGGGAAACCTCCCCACTCCCATTTATCACCTCTTTGAAGAACTGCGAACAAGCTTGCAAGAAACCCCAGATATCCCTGTAATGACATAGTTCGAGAATCCCAGAATTACAAAACTGCCATACAACATCTAAATGCAGTTTCCGCTGCTCATCCAAAAAGGGATTTTGCACAGCTGTCACTTCAATGAAAGATGCAAGCAGAAGAGCCAGCTCTAATTATCGCTGCATAGATGTAAAATGCTTTCTGGTGGGTTTTATATCCAGACAGGAGGCTCCCTTGGATGAATTCAAGCAAGGAAAGAGAGAAAACGGGGCCATTCTTTAACCTCACCCAACTTTGCAGCTTATGGGGCTTTCCAAGGCACAGCAAAAATTATACAGCACAAATGGCCCTCTCTCTCTGTCCCTCCCAATCAATACATGGTAATGTACTGTGCCAGTCCTCCAGGGCAAACTTGAGAGGCACATATTAATCCAGGAGGAAATAAACACCCATTTTAATGTGTGTCAGACAGATAATATAGCAGCTACATGTCACCAGGACAAAATTCATTCCACTGCTGGAAATAAAGTAAGGCTGGATCAGTTCTCCTTAGGTGTTATCGCCACCATGCAGAGCCCATCTAGAAGGAAAACTCTGAGCCTAAACCTTGCGGGATATATCTGGGAGAAGGAAAGGCTAAGGAGTAAACCCTACACAAATCTGGAGTGGAGTCCCTAAGACGGTTGGTTGTTGCCTTGTATGCCTCCTCCCAGCAACTCCTGCAGCCAAGCTAGGGCCAAACATATTGCTCTGCTTTCCTTTGGACCACATCAGTGTTGCCACGAAGTGAGTTTTGTCATCTGGGCAGCCCAGGGCCTTGAGAATGTGACTGCACACAGGACACCCTGCAGATTTTTCTTGAGAGCAGAAAATAACTAGCAGTTTTACAAAAGCAAAACTATTTCCTGATACTGAAAAATGAAATGGTAGTTGGTAAGAGCAGTACAAAAGAACTGGAGGTTTTCACCATTCTGCAAGATGTGAAACCGTTAGCAGTAGGAGGTGGTTCTGCAAAATTTGACGGGGAGTCCAACATTTGATGGCATTTGACATGTAACATGCCTCTGGGTACATTTGAAGGCATGTCACGCTGTGTTTTGATTGAGTGGTGGATATGTTGCAACCAAGCAGCCAGACTGTCCTATGCCTTTCACTTTGCTCTGATACGTGCCACAATGTGGAAAGCATGATAGGTACGGATGGAAACCCTCCCCAGAGCCATAGCTGTGTTGGAAGAGCTGCCAAAGCAAAAATAGCAAAATGTGGAGGCAAATATTGTGATCCTTTCAACAAACAGATTTGTCTGATTCCTTGCCATTTTCTTGTTTTAAATTTAGCACAATGGACACCTTTTCGCAAAGTTGCTACAACTGAGCAAACACGAAGTACAGCAACTGGATATTGGTGCAGAACACAGCAGGTTACTGGTAAAGTCCCTTCTTAGCTATGATGTACAATCACATTCCTTTAGCCATGTACAAACTGGATATACAATTCGGAATATTTAAATGAAAACATGCATGGATCGAGCACAGAACCTTAGAGAGGCGAAGCAAAGGCATTTTCTGCATTGATAACCTTGCAGAAGAGACCATTAAAAAGAGAGAGAGACTATCGATCTGTGGTCATGTACTTAAGCAATCAGTTAATCCATGCAGGGTTTATGCAATACAAATCTTTCATCTATTTAAGGCACAGCTTCCAGATTTGATACACTGAAATGAACTAATCTTCATAAGTAGGTGACTTGTCATAGGTATGCATTTGCATGACATATGCATTGAAATCCAAATCGCAATGCAAGAATGAAAATCTGAGATGAGCTATCTACTTTTAAACACTCTGGCAAGCCCGACTCAAAATAATCCAAGAATGAAAATCTGACCTAAGCTGTTTGCTTTTATAAACACCAGACGTGTCTACTTTGAAATTCCAGAAGATTGGCAGCTTTTTTGTCTCATGTTGACCTTGAACACTAGATTCTGACGGGAATAATTGGCTATCTGGAACATTTGCCACCTTGCAACCAAAGCAGTCATGTGAGGAAATGAAGTCCATTGATAAGAGTTTCTTTTTTTTTTCTTTTTTTTAAGTTTATTGAAGGTAAATTACAGATATAATGCAAAAGAATACTTCATACAATTATAACAAAACTACAAAGCAATATCAATAAAAAATAATAATCAATTTTACGGTTTCTTGTCTCTTTTTCCTACTACCTTTACTGTGATTCCTAATTTCTAACATAAGGTAAACAAATAATACATCCTTTTTTTTTTTTTTTTACTCCCCCCACCAAACCATAATTTCTACAATATAACATATTCAACTTTAAGTCATTAAATCATGTTAATACCCCTGACTTCCGGTCGCTTATTGCCGTGCGACTCATTTAGTTGTTCTATGTACCGTCTTTTCTCTTCAGAATTCTGTTAGTTCTTTTGTACACACTTATACTGATCATACCCAATTAACTGAATCATTTTTCTATACCAATCAATTCAAGGCAGCCATAAAGATTTCGTCATTGTTATAATATTCTTGTAAATATTTCCTAAATTTTCCCCATTTTTCCAGAAATTTTTGTTTCGAATTTCCCCTTAACTTATCTGTTAGTTGAGCCATATCAAGAAATTCTAGTAGCTTCGATCTCCATTCTCCAATGGATGGAATTTTGTCCCCTTTCCAGTTGGCTGCTATCAGCAGTCGCCCTGCCGCAGTGGCATATAGGAAAATCTCTCTACACTTCAGTGGGATGTCTTTCGCTAATATTCCAAGAAGGAATGCTTCGGGTTTTTTAACAAAATTGATTCTCAAAATTTTTTTCATTTCCTCATAAACTTTGTTCCAAAATTCTTTAATCTTAGAGCAACCCCACCACATATGTATCAAGTCTCCTCTTGCACCCCCACATTTCCAACAATTGTCTGATGCCTTTTGATACATTTTAGATAGTTTAGCTGGTGTGAGGTACCACCGGTACATCATTTTATACATATTTTCCTTGATTGCAAATGACGCCGTAAACTTCATATTGTGATTCCACAGGGTCTCCCAATCCTTCATCATTATTGTGTGGCCCAAATCCTGGGCCCACCTGATCATAACATGTTTCACTGCTTCTTCTTGAACTTCCCATTCTAGGAGTAGGTGGTACATTTTAGAAATAATTTTACTGTTGTTGTTCAACAAATCTCTTTCTAATATGGATGGTTCTTTATTAAATCCTTTCTTTTTATCGTCCTTAAAGACTTCTCTTAATTGATGATAATCTAACCAACTAACTAACTCGCCTTTAATTTCCTCATATCCCTTCATTTCAAACTCTTCCTCATTCCAGCTCAGCAGTGATCGATAAGTTACCCATTTTTCCTTGGTATTTTTTTTCCTTACGGCTTTAGCCTCGACCGGTGATAGCCAGAGTGGGGTTTTGGGCTCTAATAAGTTTTTATATTTCTCCCACACCTTATATAGGGCACCTCTTAAGATGTGGTTGGAGAATCCTCTGTGGGCTTTGATTTTATCGTAATAAAGATAGGCGTGCCAACCGAATCTTAAATCAAATCCTTCTAGATCTAATAGATTTGGTCTCTGAAGCACAAGCCATTCTTTTAACCACATTAGACAAGTTGCTTCATAATATAATTTCAAATCGGGGAGTCCAAAACCTCCCCTTTCTTTGGTGTCAATAAGCAACTTGTGTTTGATTCTCGGCCTTGTGCCTTGCCAAATAAATTTAGAAATTTCTTTTTGCCAATCCATTAAACACCCGGTGTTGCAGATTATGGGAATATTTTGAAAAAGAAACATAAGCTTTGGCAGCACACTCATTTTAATTGCCGAAATTCTCCCCAAGAAAGATAATTTGAATTTGCTCCAGGTCACCAAATTTCTTTTAATCTCTTCCCATGCTTTCTTATAATTGTCCTGATATAAATTTATATTTTTTGGAGTTACCCAAATTCCTAAATACTTAATTTTTGAGAAAAAATTTAACTGGGTTATTCTCTCAATCTCTGATTTTTCTTCAATTGATAAATTCTTGGCCAGCATTTTGGTTTTTGCCCTATTTAATTTGAATCCCGCCACCATTCCAAATTCATTTATAATTTCTAAGAGTTTGATTATACTTTCTTTTGGGTTTTCCGTTGTAATCATTAAATCGTCGGCAAAGGCCCTTAATTTGTACGTTCTACTACCGAGTGTGATTCCTTTTATCTCCTTTTCACTTCTAATTTTATTATTCAATATTTCCATTACCATAATAAAAATTAACGGGGACAGGGGACACCCCTGTCTGGTTCCCTTATTTATTTCACACTCTTCTGTAATATTATTATTCAGTAATATTCTTGCCCTTTGCCTGGAATAAATCGCTTGGATTCCCTTACAAAAAGAATTCCCAAGATCCATTTTTTCCAAGGTGGCTTTCATAAATTTCCATGAAATTTGGTCGAACGCTTTTTCCGCGTCGACCGCGATTAGGACTCCTGGCTTGTCTATACGCATGTCTAAATACTCAATTATATTTATAATATTCCTGATGTTACTCTGCATTTGTCTTTTTGGGAGAAATCCTGTTTGATCCTCATGTATAACTGTTACCAATATATTTTTTAGTCTGTCTGCTAAAATAGCAGCAAACAATTTATAATCGTTATTCAATAACGCTATGGGTCTGTAATTCGATGGTAATGTTAAATCTGTTCCCTGTTTGGGGATGAGAGTTAAATAACTTTCTCCCCATGTTCCAGGCATTTCACCCTTTTCTAATATTATATTCATAATTTCCTTTAGCGGATCAATCAGAGATTCTTCCATTTTTTTATAAAATATCGCAGGTAGTCCATCAGGACCTGGCGTTTTCCCTTTTTTTGCATTCTTTATAGCCTGGCAAATTTCAAATGTAGTGATCCGGGCATTCAATCTTTCAGCTTGTTCCTTGGATATTTTTCCTATGTTATTTTGTTCCAGGTACTGCACTATTTCTACGTTTGTTTCCTTCCCTTCTTTATATAAATCTTGATAAAAATCCAGAAAATTTTTTTCAATTTCTTTAGGGTTAGATGTATACTTTCCTCCTGACTTCAATTTATTTACAATACGCTCGCTTTGTCTTTTTTTCAATTGCCAGGCAAGTAATTTGCCTGGTTTATTTGCCTGTTCAAAATTTTTTTGTCTCATCATTTTTAGTTTCCATTGAACTTCTTCATTTAATATCGTAGAATACTGTGTTTGCAGTAATTTGATAATTTGTTTGATTTTGTCATTTTCAGGATTTTGATATAATTTCGCTTCATTTTTTCTAATCTCTTCCAGGAGTTTTTGTCTCTTTTTTTCCTTTTCTTTCTTTTGAATAGCATTCTCTTTAATAAAAAAGCCCCTTATCACAGCCTTTCCGGCATCCCATACCGTCAATGCTGGGGTCGCCTTATTTAAGTTAAATTGAAAGAATTCTTGAAGGGTCTTTTTTGCTTTATACACAATCAAATCATCGTCAAGTAGAGCTTCGTTTAATCTCCATCTTTTCATTTTAGGTTGTTCTTTCTTTAACCAAATAAGCACAGGGCTATGATCTGATAGCACCCTGGGTTCTATTTCGGCTTCTACTATCGCTGTTGTTAATTCCTTAGGGATCCAGATGGCATCAATCCTGCTTGCTGTCTTGTTTGGCTCTGAAAAATACGTGAATTCTCTTTCCATCGGATGCTTTACTCTCCATGCATCACTCATATTCATAGTTTCCATTGTTTGAGTGAATATTACCGGTAGTTTAGATTGTTTTAATCCTTTCCAATTCTTTTTATGCGTTCTATCAATATCTGGTGTCGTGACCCCATTTAAATCTCCTAACAAAATGGTCTTTTCTCCCACATATTCAATTAACTTTTTCTCCAATTTTTGATAGAATTCTTTCTGTCTTTTGTTAGTTGCATAAATTCCTACAATGACTATCTTTTCTCCCTGTGTTGAGACTTCTATAATAACAATCCTCCCCCCCGGGTCTTTAAAGAACAGTTTGGGTTGCAAATAATCTTTAGCGTATATTACCACACCTCTCTTTTTTTTTTTTTTGTCGGCCGAAATAAATTCCTGGCCTAACTTTCTGTTAACTAAAACTCTTGCGTGTTTTTCCGTCACGTGGGTTTCTTGTAAACAAATCAAATCTATTTTTTGTTTGCTTAATTCGTGCTCAATCCTATTTCGTATTTTTTTATCGTTTAAGCCGTTTACGTTCCAAGTCAAGAGTTTAAGATTCATTTTTTGTTTATTATGTTTATTTACTTATTTATTACTAATTTCCTTTTTTTATTAATGCCTTTATTGTTTAAAAATAAAATAAACCTGTACAAAATACACTTCTTGTGCAAAATACACTTCAGTTCCCGACAGTATTCACCAAATCTTTAGTAGTTTGTGGTTCTTTAAAGTACTTCTCTAACTTTCTTCTAACTCCCCTGGGTTATCCGAATCCTCCCCTCCTCCACTTGGCCTTCTTACTGTCCCAAGCTGGTTCGGGTACTTCCTCCAATACTTAGCAGCATCATCTGTTGCCACAAATTTCCTCCTTCTACCCTTGAAGAAGAAAGAGAAACCTTCTGGAAATTCCCATCTATGGGTTATCGCCTTTCCTCTCAATGCTTCGATGTATGGTTTAAATTTCTCTCGTTTTTTTAAGAATCTTGCTGGTATGTACTTGTGAATAATTATATCACTTCCGTCTATTTGTAATTTTTTCTTATTACTTGTTTGTAGGACTTTATCTCTGATATCTAAGTTCTTAAAAGTTATCAGACAGTCCCCAGGCCAATTATTCTCCTTTGCAATGTTTGATTTTATTCGGAAAACTCTGTCTATTTGTTGTTCCATATCCAATTCAGGAATTTCCATCCATTTAGCTAGTTCAACTGTCAATTTTTGTCCAATTTGCTCATTAGGTTTCTCCGGTATTGCCCTCAACCTCAGAGTCCTTTCCCTCCTATGCATCTCTATCATAGAGATTGCATCCATTACAGCCTCATAAGTCATTTTCATTTCAACTATATCTTTCCTTGTTTTTTCCCCCTCCCTCTTTAGTTCTCTGTTCTCATTCTGCAATTTCCTCACTGTCTCCTCTAAACCTAAGGATTTACCTTTCAACTCTTGCACCGTTTTTGTAAGCTCTGCATTTTTTATCCCCAATTCGTTTATCTTCTCTGTTAGCTCAGTTACTATCTTAGCATTTCCGTCAATTTTTTCTCCAAAAGAATCCAATTTCTCATTCATATCTTTTTTCATTTCTACAAAATCCCTTTTAAGACTTAAGATTAATTCCTTCACATCCATATTCATATCCATATCTGCTCCTGATCCCCTTCTAAGTTGGTTATTAACGTTTCCGGAAAGAGTTGTTGAGGTAGTAGCAGTTTTTTTCCCTGCCATTTCTCTTAGCGTTCCTACTGTATCCCAGGAACCTTGCTGACGATAATCACAATAACATTAACAATAGGAAAACAGCTAAAGCACTATAACAATCCAAATAAAATAAAATTAAAAAAGGGAGAGAGAGAAAGAAGAAGAGAAGAAGGAGAAAGGAGAATAGCAACAAAACTTAGAAAAAGGCACACACACAAAAAAGAAAGGAGAGAGAAAGAAAGAAAGGAATAATGGAGAGAAAAAAAAGGGGGAGTGGGGAATTTACAATATATGTAATTTGGTTTAAATTAAACAAATTTAAAAGTTAAGATGAGACCTGGTATGATTTTAGTCCGAATGAATTAACAAGGTTTTGCCAACAATCCGATACAAGTAAACGTTCTGACGTTGTTCAATGAATAAGTAGAATTTTTATGGCCAGTCCCAGTTGCCGTTAAAGGCTTTTAAATGTCTTATTACGACCTTCCTGGAGGTGGCGTAGCTCCCCAAGTGGGATTGTTCTTGTCTGGCTCACCCTTCTGCAACCACTATGACTCGACAGTTTGTTGGTATATTTAATTGTCCTTACCCATAGGAGGCTCGACATCCGAGGTTTAGGATTTCCTGGGTTTCTGCTTTAAATTTGCTTCTCAAGTCCACATTGTATTACACCCTTCTAGTTCTGTAGATCACGTCAAGCATAGAGGAGGGGGGGAGTAGGTTTTAACACAGTTCAGTTTCCCCCATCCTATTCTTCTTTACCCCGTCGCTTGAGAAGAAAGCTCCGAAATTAAGAGAATGAAATAGCAATTGTAGGGGGTGTGCGTTTCAGAATATCAATTTGGGTGATACAAAAGTTTCTAAAGTATCAAAGTATCAATTCCGCTTAAAAGCGCCTTTCAGTTGTTACTGCTGGTTTCGCTGAACTTTAGGCTGTCAGATATACATGAAGATATTATTTCTCTCCTCCGTTGATTTTACTGTGTCTGGTATCTTAACTCCAGCAAGACACAGCAAGAGCGACCTCCCAAATCGCCATTAAGCAGAACGCCGACCTTCACTCTGCACGGAAGTCCACCGCCCTTCGGCTTTTTAAATAAAAAGCTGCTGTTCCTGGCGAAGTAGGACTTGAGTGAGGAACAAAATAACACGAAAATAACTACCTTAGGTCGGCTTGGTTTTCTAGGGAATCCACCGCTTCTTCGCTTCGGTTTTCGAGCTTCCTCGCCTCAGGCGGGATCTATGGGCAGGCGTCCAAGGGAGATTCCACTCCACCGCGCTTCCTAGCCCGGTACTGGGTTTCTCCCCGACGCTGCTGCCGATCTATCGGGTCTGGACACCCTCCAAGACCTTTTAGGGGGGCTTTGAAGCCCAATACCCCCCTTTTCCGCCTTCGGTGAGTGCGCTTTTCGGGAACGACCCGCAAGCGCGTCCGAAGCCGATCCGCGGGAAACCGGAAGCCCCCATTGATAAGAGTTTCAATAGGGCTCCATTGAGCGATGGGGCAGGTTACCTGGAAAGGGTTAGAGATGAGTTGGGACAGTGAGATTAGCACCAGCCGCAGCACCATCCTGGCTCTTTAGGTGCACCTGAGCAGCCACATCCTTGCTGCTTTTAAAATACTTGCTTTTAACATGTAACAAATTTCCAAAGCTCAGAATTGCTGACTAGGAAACAAGTGCTCAGGTTGGAAGGTATCAGCTGCTGAACCAGTGCAATGGCACAAAACACAACATTGTTGAAGCATTGCAGGTGGATATGGAACAAATGCACCAATGTATTTCCAACCCCTCAGTTTTACAGATTTGTGGCTTTACCTGGGAAAACCGACAGAGCAGCGTTCTTCCAGCCAAATGAGCTGTTCTTCTAAATAGCTTATTCACACTTACCTTTCCTCTGCTCTTTCCAGGCATGGTCCATGATTTAAAGCTCCGTGTCTGAGCACCCCCCTTTTTTTTTTTGCTCTGGAGCTTTACCCATGAAAAACCGCTCTTTAAAGCTTAATTGGAGCAAATGCCAATTCACAGAAAACCTGACTTGATGTTTTCTCCAATTCAGCTTTAAAGAGCAGGTTTTCATGCAGAAAGCTCGGGGCAAAAATACACACACACACACACACACACACACACACACACAAAATTCTTGGACATGGATTGTTAAAGCATAGACCTGTGCCTGGAAAGAGTGGGGCAAAAGATAAGTGTGGCTAAAGTCTTTCCTCCTCCCATCTGTAAAACATTTTATTCATCTGAAGCACTCAATTATTTCCTCCCCATGTAAAATACAAAGGCTGCCCATAAATCTCTCCTTGGGAAAATTACCCCTTTTGATAAACATATCTATATATATATAAATGTAAACTGGGCATGTGGGTTATTATCCACTTTTCTCCGAAACCGCTTGACCGCTTGTGTTCAAATTCGGACACAACATCCCATGTGAATGTCCGAAGGATCTTATAAAGTTTCCTAAGACAAATGTCACACCTGGGCCACGTAAACCCCATAACCCTGTGTTCAAGAACTCACAACTCACCCTAAAGTGCATGCTGGGAAATAAAAGCCAGAATCAGGAGACCTTGTACAATAGTGGCCTCTAGCGGTGGCTACACTGGTACTGCAGGTAGGAAACTTTCCCTCTCCACAGCAGCGCAGCTCGGTTTTGCAGACTAGGCCGAGTAGAGGTTTGTAGACTAGGCCGAATAGAGGTGGGGGCTCCCCTGGGTGGGGAATGTGGGGAGGAGAGGGCGGGAAAGGTCATGGGTCGGGACAGGGTGGAGCCAATCACAGGGATGAGCCGGGTGGGGTGGGGTGGAGTCTAAAGGGGGACTCTGAGGCATGGGCATACCCAGTGTGGGGCAGCTGCCCCCCTAGAAGCAGGGCCAGTGAAGCAATCGTTGAGAGCCTACAGCACCTCCTTCTTGTTGCGCCCACGCAGGTCGCCATTCAGTGACGACTCCAGGCTCTCAGTCGATGAGCCAAGCTGGCCCCGCAACCACAACTGTGAGTGGAAGCCACTCGATGCCAGCAAGCCGCTGTCGCCTGCGGAGCGCGCGGCTGCCGTCGAGTAGTGCCAGCCGTCGAAGCCGGGCTCCTTGCAGTACGAGGGGCTGCTATAAAGTGTGTTCATGCCGCAGCTCATCATGGTGGTGGCGGGGAGAGCACCGCTGCCGTCAGAGCGGCATGCCAGAGAGGCCACTGCCACAAAAGGGAGCGCCGCGGTTCTTATATACCGCACGCCGGCGGCCGCCGAGCATCCCGGGACCGCTCCTTCTGCGAGCAGGGAAGGAGGGAGGGAGGAAGAAAGAGATGGGGTGGTAGAGGAGGAGATGGAACGGCTTCTTTTCCCCTCCCCCCCTCTCTCACACAAAAACCTATGCCCGCATCCCACCCCCTCCTGCCAAAGGTAAACTCTGCAGTGCTTTTCAGTACGTACTGGGGCTCTGCCTTCCCAACCTGAGACACTTATGGAGAAGGGTTCCTCGTTTGAAAAGAGGTTCCGGGGCTCAAATTATGTGTCTTACCCCTAACATGAGATATATTATTTTGGGGGGTGGGGCGGTATTGTTTAAGATGTTCCGGAGCTTACGTCTTTCCTCACCTGGGCTCTGTAGCCCCGCCCACATTCTCACTTTGTGGCCCCTCCCCTCCCATGCCTTGCCCCCGCCCCTTGCCCCCCTAGTTTTGATCCTGGGTACGCCCCTGCTCTGAGGGCCCATTTAACAGACTAAACCAAAGTGGGGCCTACAGGAGAGTCTGAAGGGGGACTCTGAGGGCCCATTTAACAGACTAGGCCACAGCAACGAATACCTGACATACAAGCCGGGATACGCCGCCACCGGGGAAATCGCAGGGATGGCCAGGGGGGCAGGCGTGGGGGAGTCACAGGGATGAGCCGAGGGGTGGGGGGGGTACAGGGAGGGGACTGGGACCAGTCACAGGGATGTGACAGGGGTGGGGGAGGAGGGGGAGTGATGCCTCATGGGTCGGGACAAGGATGAACTGGGGGGTGGAGGAGGGGGCAGAATAGGTCATGGGTCAGGACAGAGTGGGGGGAGTCACAGGGATGAGCCACAGCAACGCGTGGCCAAGCCAGCTAGTTCTCCATTAAAAGGTTACCATATTCTGTTAGGTCCTTTCCAAGAACATTCCATTTTGAAACAGCCAGTCCTTTAGCAAGTACCATTTACTACCATTTGCTTCTATATGGGGGTACTGTTCCTGTCATGGAAATTCCAAGTGACTGACCTCAAATGTACATTCAGAACTTCTTGTACTTCACCATATGAAAAGGAGAAATATAAGTCATGAGTCAAGCAAACATGTGGTCAGCCAAACCTCTCCAAGGATTTTGTCACACACAGCAATCACAGACTAGACAAACTAGCGACCAGATTATAAAAAAAAGGGACTAGACAGGTTCTAGACACATTTATATGCAAATATTAATTAGAGCAAACAACAACCAGCAGTGATGCATATCCACTGCAGCATGGGATAATAAGTTAGTACTTTCCCATTCTAAAGCCATTCACACAATACTTCTTCACATGCACAAATTGTTATATTTATAGCATAAGGCAATTTCTCCTAGGGTTATGACAAGAATTAAGTGTGCACTGCAAATGCATTGCAAATAATTAAGACCCTTTGCCAGTACTAAGCATAATTGTTACAATACTTTTTAGAAGACATGAAACTGTTCATTATAATGTCTACTGGTTTAGTAGATCCACAAGTTATAATAGCTCTCAAAAGTCAGAACGCAGTTGGAGAGAGTCAATGCATAGCCTATTACATGCAATGTTTAATCCAGTGCTATCCTCACATGGTGCACACAGCCTTTTCAGTAGCTAAATGGAGCTGTTGCATAATCTCCCTAGGAAAGCTTATCAGGTTCTCCCTGATGAATGAGTACTGATTTATTGTCCAAACATAGGTAATAAGAGAGAGAGAGAGAAACCATTAGACGTGGCAGGTGTTCTTATTATAATGAACTACACACATGTCCATAGCAGCTTGTCACAATCGGATTAGTATTGAACATGCTACAAAAATCTTTTTGTAGAACTTGACTTAAGTCAATTGCTTTTGTTTGGCCGCCAGCTCCAGTTTCTGTAGTAGTGAATTTAATTGTCAATGCTTTAGCATTTTCTCACCACCACTAGAGGTATTTTAATAGAAAGGTGAATAATAACAACAACAGTGGGGCACAGTTATTTGATGGGAATTCTCCGTTGCATCTGAATTCAGAGGCATATAGCCATTTAACACCAACTGCAAAGGCAGGTAGTGATTTGCCTCTCTCTTGATTGCTGTTTCCTTAACTTCTCACTTTCATCTATCAACAATTATGGTCCACTTAGATCCATTTTGTTCCATGTGCTGTAAGGAACAAGGTGAGTCTGCTCACATAGAATTGTAGAGTTGGAAGGGACCCTGAGAATCATCTAAGTCCAGCCCCCTGCAATTCAGGAATACTCAGATGTCCCATACGGGGATTGAACCTGCAACCTTGGTGTTATCAGCACCATGCTCTAACCCACTGAGCTATCCAGGCAGAGGCTCACATGGAATAGCTGTTCTGGGCCTGCCATGCCCATGTTTTACCTCTTGAGCTAGACTGGGCAAGAGTATTAATTTAGCAGCCACTTACAATTCATGCTGATGATTCCTTATTGTCTTTGTGTGTTGCTCTCTGTCCTTGCCTAGCTACTGCAGTTTTATAAAGACCGACACTTAAACAACCCCTCATTTCCCAGACAGTATGTTAGCACTCCCTGAGTTCTTCTTCTTTAATATCTGTTCAGCAGAAGCTATCGCACTACTCTAAAGATCTCAAGCATGGAAGGTATTCTCTCTGAACTTACACCCCTGTACCTTTTCCTACAGCCGCATGAACTCAGTGCTTCAATTATAGAACACACGAACATTGTTGAGCAACAAAGTCAACAACTTGCATACCTTTATCCCTGGGCCAACAGCATTTGTTTGGCCATAAATTCAGAGGTGGTATAGCTGTCGATTGTCACTCACACAGCTCTACTGTACTAGAAAAATATATGCTTTGAATATCCATTTTGGTTGAAGTAGGCGATTTTAAACATAGGCATTCAATTCCACAGAGGAAAAGCTTGCAAAATTAGAGGTCCCAGTAATAACCGGCACTCTTTTGGTTCCTGGAAGAATAAAAACACAACGAAGCATTGAAAAATACAGTTCTGGTCATGCTTTTTATTCATAGAATATTTTTGGTGCCAGTAAAATGGATGTTTTTCTAGTGAAATACGAGTCAATGTTCATAAGCCTCTTTCTAAGCAACACTATGAAAAGCATAGCAATCAATTGAAAATATGCAAGTGGTCTCCCTCCAAGGGTCTTCAGCTGGTTCCCTTGCTGCGAGAAGCAAAGTTACAGGGAACCAGGCAGAGGGCCTTCTCAGTAGTGGCATCCTCCCTGTGGAACACCCTCCCTTCAGATGCCAAGGAGATAAAGAACTACACGACTTAAAGAACTACACGACTTAAAAGACTTGTGAAGGCAGCCCTCTATTGGGAAGTTTTTAATGCTTGGTGTTTTACAATGTTTTATATGTGCTGTAAGCCGCCAAGAGTGGCTGGGGAAACCCAGCCAGATGGGCGGGGTTTAAATAATAAAATTATTATTAGTATATTAACCTTCAAATATAACTTTGTTGAATTACAATCTACAACTACGGTTTAGATAGTTATTTCAAATATATGCATTCTGGGGACACACACTGGTAAAATTCCATATTGCCCTGCATTAAGTGTTGTCCCACTGGCATATAAAGATAACCTAATAGTAAAGATCTTGCACATTTAAAAGTTTTAATGAACAACTGCTCTTGCTAATACTGACATTTCATGAAATAGGTGTCCATAGAGTGACGTGATTTATAAACTTTTCATATGTTTGTTAAAAAGGGTATATAATTTTTGTATGTGTACTGATGAAACGGTTTCATGGATTGCAAGAGAAATGAAGTACCAATTGTCATCTTAATCTTGATGAGACGCATTTCCGTATATATTGAACTTTTCCTCTGAATGCGCTGTTTTGTGTGATAAGATGCAGTTTCTACCAAGAAGTGTTTGACATGTTGCATGGAGACAAATGCATGTTTCTCACTATGCACAACATGATGGGGAGCCATGTCCAAGGTCCTTGCGTGGAAATGTAATGTGAGCATTCAAACATGCTTAGGATTTCAGCATGAATGTGTTTAAACTTTAAGTGTGCATAACAGACATATTTTTTTATAAGCATGGTGGCTACTACTGTTTAATAATCAAAACTGTTACATGCCTAGGACTTACTCCATACTTATTCATTTGATAGGCTGATTTTAGTCTCTGCCAGGATGCCAAAGGAATGAAGCAGAGGCACAAGTGATGAAAGGATCAGCCTATTTCTTGAGCTTTCCAAGTCCAGCCAGGATGTTAATGAGAGAAGGAATTAACTATGCACAGAACCAAGGAGACAATCTCTTTCTCAGTTGCATACTGTATTTTCCTCCTCTGTGCACAGCGCAGGTTGCCACCTGCTATAGAAGTAGGAAAGCATTCTGAAAGAATTTTTAAAATGTTACCGTATTTGGTTTTCTGGTAAATAAGCTCTCAGTGGGAAGGTAAACAGCGTTTCTGTGTGCTGCTCTGCTTCGCCAGAAGCGGGTTTGTCATGCTGGCCACATGACCTGGAAGCTGTATGCCGGCTCCCTCAGCCAACGCGAGATGAGCGCCGCAACCGCAGAGTTGGTCACGACTGGACCTAATGTTTACCTTGTCCCTTTACCTTTACCTTTATACAGTGGTACCTTGGGTTAAGAACTTAATTCGTTCCGGAGGTCCGTTCTTAACCTGAAACTGTTCTTAACCTAAGGTAGCTAATGGGGCCTCCTGCTGCTGCCGCACGATTTCTGTTCTCATCCCGAAGCAAAGTTCTTAACCCGAGGTACTATTTCTGGATTAGCAGAGTCTGTAATCTGAAGTGTGTGTAACCTGAAGCGTCTGTAACCCAAGGTACCACTGTATTAATAATAAAAGCATAGTCCGTTTTTTTGTGCTAGGAAGGATGGTAGCTCAGTGGTAGAGAGCATGTTTTATACGCAGAATGTCTCAGGTTTAATCCCTGCCATCTCCAGGTAGAATTTATAACAGCTGGGATAGCTTAGCTGGTAGAGCATGAGCCCCACATTGGGCAAAAGAGTCCAACATTGCAGGGGGTTGGACTAGATGTCCCTCCTGATCCCTTCCAATTCTACAGTTCTATGACGGGAAAGTTCCCTGTCTGAAACCCTGGAAAGTTCCTGCTAATCAGAGGCAATACCAATGGCCCGACTTGGTACAAGGCAACTTCCTGTGTTCCTATGTAATATCACTTACTATATTAAGTTGCAACAGTTTGTTCAATTTACCCATCTTTTTTCCAAGGACTCTCAGGCATGGTTTTTCCCCCCTTTTATCCTCACAGCATCTCTGTGTGATAGGTTAAGGTGAAAGACGGTGACTGGCTTTTAACCCAGTCAGCATTTAAGCATCATGGCTGAGGGAGGATCCGATTCAGATCAAATCTTCGAGTTGTAGTCTGTCCCTCCCTGCCTTACCCAACCAAGTTCTCTCCAGATGTTTTGGACATCAACTCCCAGCAGCCCCAGCCAGCATGGCAAATGGCCAGGGATCATGCAAGTTGTATGCCCCAATCTCAATGTTACAGTTGCACTTATGGTTCTACAGGACCTGATTACTGAGCATTCATCTTGGTTTGTTAGAGGGGAGGCTAGACACTGCAACAAGCAAAGGCTATCTCACACTTTCCAATGCAATTTCCCTCACTTGCTTTATTGCAAAAAAATAAAATAAAAATCTTGGGTTTAAGCGACTTCAACTGTGTAATAATAATAATAATAATAATAATGATAATAATGATAATAATTTCTACCCCGCCCATCTGGCTGGGTTTTCCCAGCCACTCTGGGCGACTTCCAACAAAAGTTGGAATCTGAAATTGCCAGTATGAGATTGAATCCAACCAGAAAACAGTTTGGAATTGCTGCGAGATCAAATATCAAATAATCAGCTCCCCCTTGTGGCAGAAAAAGCACTGCAAGAAATTCTAACAGTCTGACATAAAAGGAGAAAAGAGAAGATGTGTCTTTGAACAGCCCTGAAGGTTTTCATCTGCATGAAATTGCCGTATGGGATCAGGGCAGCCTCCATCTAGCCAAGCATTTCTCTTTTCAGCTTCAACTCCTGGCTTGTAACCCCTGGAAGGGTTGAGGAAATGTTGCCTTGAAGTTTTCAACTGTTGATTGGTACCTGGAAACAATGCCTTATGAGGAACGGTTTAGGGAGCTGGGTATGTTTAGCCTGGAGAAGAGAAGGTTAAGGGGTGATATGATACCCATGTTCAAATATATAAAAGGATTTCATGTAGAGGAGGGAGAGAGATTGTTTTCTGCTGCTCCAGAGAAGCGGGCACGGAGCAATGGATTCAAACTACAAGAAAGAAATTCCACTTGAACATTAGGAAGAACTTCCTGACAGTAAGAGCTGTTCGGCAGTGGAATTTGCTACCAAGGAGTGTGGTGGAGTCTCCTTCTTTGGAGGTCTTTAAGCAGAGGCTTGACAGGCATATGCCAAGAATGCTTTGATGGTGTTTCCTGCTTGGCAGGGGGTTGGACTGGATGGCCCTTGTGGTCTCTTCCAACTCTATGAGTCTATGATTCTATGATTTGGGTCATATATGGTTTTGGAGAGAAAAACACATAAGGATGTACAGGATAGATTTGTATGGCAGATGGTGTCATGCATACACTGGATGCAGAGGAAATGGGAGTGCGGACACAGCCCATGTTTGGTGTGCATTTAAGTGCTGCACAAGAAAAATTGGAAAGTAGGTCTAAAATGAACCAATGTGGTGCAGTGGTTATAGCATTGGACTAGGACCTTCTAAAAGTCAAATAGTTGTTTATTTCCTTGACATCTGGTTGGAGGGCGTTCCACAGGGTGGGTGCCACCACCAAGAAGGCCCTCTGCCTGGTTCCCTGTAACCTCACTTCTTGCAGTGAGGGAACCGCTAGAAGGCCCTCTGCGCTGGACCTCAGTGTCTGGGCTGAATGATGAGGGTGGAGACGCACCTTCAGATATACTGGGCTGAGGCTGTTTGCAATAAATAAAATTAATAATAATAATAATAATAATAATAATGTGGAATTTTATATGTGTTGGAAGCCACCCAGAGTGACCGGAGCAACCCAGCTAGATGGACAGGGTAGTTGTTTAGTTTAGTTTAGTTTATTGTTACGGTGCTCGACCAGCATATACATATATACATAAAACAATCCAAAATATAATCTAAAATATAAGCAATAAATATAAACCATTATAACCATTATAAAAATTATTAGATAAAAGAAGGTATCACTACTTGGGAGGGTTCAACAAATTTTTGGGCACTACTAACTAGGTCGGCTCGGATTTTTATGGCTCTAGCACAGAACTTGGCTACCTTTGCTGTCACATTAGAGTTGGCATCTGAATGAAGCCACTCTATATAGAAATATGGACAGGGTATTGATATTATTATTATTATTATTATTATTATTATTATTAGCTCTAAAACAGTAAATTAAAACCATAATTCACAATAATCCTTTTGTCACAGGCACTCTTATTTGAGAAGAACACTTACCATAGCTGAAAACACCAGAAGCTATTTTTGTATTCCATGAATGCCACCACCCTAGTGTGACAAATATTATCGGGTCGGGTGTCATTGCCACCTTCACACAAAGGGTAAGGAGAACGCAAATGCAATTCAGTTAGGTGTGAGCAGGCTGGGTTTGTGTGTCGGCTGCAAATGGCAGCGGCAATTTAGTATTGATGGGGGTTTCGTGAACTGCAGACAATCCAAGCAGCTATTTCTGTTTGTTGACAAATGGTGATTCCTGGATTACTGTTGCCAAGTTGCTAATTAATAGATTTTATGTGAGCCCCAATGACAAAGAGAAAAAACAAACAAACACTGACAACAGGCATGCTCACTGCCACAAAGGTGCATTCCTTTTGCAAAGATATATGGACTCAGAAATATTTATATATATTTTTTCACGTTTATAAAAAAAGGTTTATTTTTGTGTTTCCTTCTCACCCTCAAAAAATCAGGGAGGGAGCAGGTACCCTGCGCTCTCCTCCATTTTGGCATTAAAAACTCTGACCACCCCACGTGAGGCAGAGACAGCCCTCAAACAGGGCAGCAGGGGGCAGCACTTACTCCTGAAATTGTGCCAAGCATCACCCACTGCTTGAAGTTCAAAGTCGGAACGGCTGCGGAAAGCTCTGTCTTGCCATGGCTGCTGCGGGTATCGCTTGCATCCAATACATGACTGTCGTTCTGTGTCCAGACACTGCATTTATCAAAAGGATGGTTGAAAATGGTCACTTCATGTACCATCACCTTGTTGTAATCTTTTCAACAACCAGCATTAGGTGGCTCAGATGTGCATGTCTGCACATGGTGCAGACGAGGGGACAGGGACTGAGAGAGAACAACTGGCTTAAACCTCCCAAGTAAGTAAGCAGAGGCAAGATTCAAAACAGGTTCGTTCCTTGGAGGTCTTTAAGCTATGGGGATTCAAACCGCCGACCTTCCAATCGGCAATTCCAAGAGGCTCAGTGGTTTAGACCACAGCGCCACCCACATTCCGTAGCAGCTGAAATACCCCCACCCTAAGCCACCCTTATTTTATGGGCACTTCATTCAGCCCCACTGTGGCAACCCCTGGATAGGAAAATATGGGTTTACAGTAAGGTGTGATAGCTTGGAGGTATTTTCCCTGGATAGGAAAATATGGGTTTACAGTAAGGTGTGATAGCTTTTTCAACAGTAGGCATAGTGATCAGGCAAACAGCAGTCTGGTTCACATGTGACTATGGCTTCTAAATTACCTTATTACTTTACGCTTGAAGTTGACACTATGCCAGGGACTGGCAGCGCTCTGAAGAATGTGTGGCAGAGGCTGGGAACCAGGGAGTGACCCAAGAGAGGGGACCAACAATTTATGGGGTGTGATGCCGCCTGCAAGGCAGGAGCCAGGGGAAAAGGGAGTGTCAGGGTAGACCCAGGCGGAGGAAGGATCTGGCAGAGGGGCAGTTCAGGCAAGGGATGGGTAGGTAGATTCCCCATCTTCCCTTGCCCCACTGTCTCCCAGAACCAGGAGGGGCTTGAAAGGGGAAGAGCAATGGTGACTTCCATACAGGTGACATTTCAGGCTGCAGGGACGCAATCCATCAGAGGAGGGTATATAAGCCAGAAGAGGGGACCACCACAACCACCACCACCCCGTTGCTGCAACTGCTCCATAGGCTCCAGACCTGTGGACAGCTGCTTAGAGGCTAGAAGCAGGTGTATCCGGAGCACCATGGAAGCTGCTTTTAAGTGTTTCTCTTGCAAAAAAAGAGTTAAATATCAGACATGTGTCTTCCTTATCTGGGATGGGCACACTAGAGCTCTTCGGGCATTAATATTAAGTGTTAAGGTACCACAGGGGTGGGGACAGGGGTGCTTGCGTCCTCCAACCCCCATCCCTGCTCTAGTCACCCTCCAACTTGAGGAGAGTGGCTTTCTGAAAAGTGGCTCCCCATGCATTGAGGCTTCAAAAATATGTTGGGAACCTCCACTGATACAGGAGGTTCACTCCTTCAGACAGCTGCCCTCTATAACTTGGAGGGTGACCAAAACAGCTAGTGCCGTCATCTCCACTGCCCCCCAATACACAGTAACATGTAACACCTGAAGATGGCTTGAACTGAAATCTATTGTACTTGAGGTCAAGGTCAGAGTCTATCCGAACCTGGTGCCTTCCAGGTGCTAAAACAGCTGTGCTGGCTGCTGTTGACGTGAGTTGTAGTTCAAGGTCTTTGTTTTTGTGTGTTGTTTTCATTTTTACGTACACATCCCCCCCCCCAAGGACATGCATTTTTGTACACATTCCTTGGTTGAAGAACTGTATTGCAAAATTCAGAGAAGTGATGATTCGAAAGGCAAGCTGAGTTTTGGTTTACATATTGGTTCCAGAAGCGCAATTTTAGATAGAAAATGCACACAGAATCAAACTTCTCCCCCATCCCTTGCCTGAGATTCCGGAGAGCCACTTGCACTCAGAGGTCCCACTGGGCTAGAATGATGAAAAGCTCGCCTGAAGTGGTTTAAGGCAGCTTCCCCACATAACTCACATTCGCACAGGTGTTGGTGTTTCTGCTGGTGCAGAAAACCCCCCACATCCTGCATTGGATTGTTCTGGCTCTAATCCAGAGATTCCTCTGTTTACTGACCACCAGTCTCTTCTTGGGGAGAAAATGAGTAAATGCTACTTCTCCTCATCTGTCTGAAGCAGGATGCAAACAAAAATATCTCTGCATATAAGGGATGCCTCAATGGAGAATATGAAGCAGTTGTTTTGCATCTGAGCAGATGGGTCAGCTGTCCTGTCAGTCATAACCAGTTCATGGCATTAAGGGGCTTCTAGGATTACTTAGAAGGCTGGCAGTCAAAACTGTGAAAGGTCATTTCTCCTAAAGCTGGTTGCAGCCACCAAGATCTTTTTTCTGAGCTGGTGCTATGCTCACACACACACACACACCCAGTGCATATTTTTCATAGCCAGAAAATTGCCATCAATTATCTGATATTGTAAAAGATACTGTAGCATGCTTCTCCAGATTACAACCCCTTTGCATCTGTCTATTAGGATAAGATTTATATTTCTCTTGGCTCTTATTCCCAAACATTTGTTTCTACTTGTTTATTAAAGAATTACAAACGATCTCATGCAAATCTTCCTGCTCTTAATGATGTGATTTCTTAATATTTCATTGGCCTGCTTCCTATTAGAGCAGAGCTCTTTCTTCGGGGACCAAGTTATCAAACAGGTATAACAAATAGTTTCAGGGTTTTTAAAAATGAAAGAATCCTGGCTGGTCCATTAACCAGAGTCTACTGGGCTATCACAATTCAGGGTTATAGCTCTAAAATATTTTTATGCCCGAGGTAAAGGTAAAGGGACCCCTGCATTAGGTCCAGTCGCGGACGACTCTGGGGCTGCGGCGCTCATCTCGCTTTACTGGCCGAGGGAGCCGGCGTTCAGCTTCCGGGTCATATGGCCAGCATAACTAAGCTGCTTCTGACAAACCAGAGCAGTGCATGGAAACGCTGTTTACCTTCCCGCCAGAGCTGTACCTATTTATCTACTTGCACTTTGACGTGCTTTCGAACTGCTAGGTTGGCAGGAGCAGCAACCGAGCAATGGTAGCTCACCCCATCGCGGGGATTCAAACCACCAATCTTCTGATTGGCAAGCCCTAGGCTCAGTGGTTTTAACCCACAGCGCCACCCGTGTCTCATGCCCGAGGTAGAAGACCCAAATGTTTCCTTCTCTTACTATGGGCCAATCAAGACATTAAATGTGCAGGGGGTGGGGTTTGTTTTGTTTTTAAAATGCAAATATCTATAGATGGGAGGTCTGATAATTATCCCCTGAAACTGGTTATTTGCATTGGGAGCAAATCCCCTATTGGTGCCAGGGGATGAATTTTTCATTGGACCCAATTAAGGAAGGAAAGGGTTAAATTGCCCCTCAGTTCCTCTTGCGATCCTAGTCATTATCAGCTCCTCCTCACTGTTTAACTGTGTGTGTGTTAATGCAAATATGCATTTAACAACATATCTTTGGTCTGGTTTAACATTAATGGTCCAAATCCCATTCATTTCTACGGAATTGCAGAGAAATCATACCTTACAGGATCAAGCCCACAACATTCCACTCTGCATCCCTTCATAGCACCCAGATCTTATCCCCTGAGCCTATTGCAGTATCTAGTCTTAGCTCCATCCTTACAGCTGTGACTTCTGCTTAAAACCATGGTTGAAAACGTCGTACAGTAGAGAGTTTCGAGGCCACCGGATCGTGGTGGAAGGTGGCTGAAGTAAATGTTGTGCATAACACTAGGAGACGAGTACACATGCTTTGCTGTATGCTATGCAAACTTGATGACAAATCCAGTGGCGGCCATGAGGCGAGTGATATGTCCATGGCTGCATCTATGGTTGCTGTCGTCATCCGGGGACATCTGCACAGGACTGATACCAGCACAAAGTGGACCCACCAAGAACAGCAGCCTGCAGTAAATAACAAGATAGTATGTCTCAGTTTGTGTTTTTCCTCCCAAGTCAAGATGGTGGAGAGATCTTAAAGGTGACACTTTTTTAAAAACAAACAAACATGAAGCCTGCATGACTAAAGTTCTAGCAAGCGCTGCTTGCAGTCTATGCCTTTAAAACCCTTTGGGGGCTGTTTTTGTGTGTTTCCTACTATTCATACACACACACACACACACACACACACACACACACACACACACACACACGTCACTTCCCATGTCACAATTTTCAGTTAAGAATAAACCCTGCTGCAAAAAGCCTACCTTGCCCAGCATCCCGTTCCTTTAATGACCAACTAGATGCATTTAGAAAACCCACAAGCAGGACTTCTAAGCTCCATGGCACCTTCTCCACTTGTGAGGTATGCAGAGGCCTCCTCCCTCTGGTAGTAGAGGGAGAACAACCCTTACGGCTAGTAGCCAGCAAAATTGTGGTATCTTCCACAAAATCTATCCCACAGGCCAGTCTTAGCCTTAAAGCACTATTCCACTTTAAACCGCCATGGGTTTCGCACCCAAAGAATTCTGGGGTCTGTAGTTTGTCAAGGGTGCCGTTAGGAGATCTTAATTTCCCTCACAGAGCTACAATTTCCAGAGTTCCTTGGAAAAGGGGATTGATTGTCAAACCACTCCAGAAATTGTGGCTATGTGAGGGGATTAGGGGGTCTTCTAACAACTCCCAGCAACCTTAACAAACTACAGATCCCAGAATTCTTTGGGGGAAAGCCGTAACTTGCATTTAAATGTATGGTGTGAATGCGGAAAGCAGATGTGATGCACTAATTACGATAATAGAATAATAATTCTTCTAAACGTATAGCTATTCTCAGTCCTTTAAAATAAAATTAGCGGGCAACACATCACATTCGTGAAGTTCAGACTAAAAGCATAACCTGGGACGGGATATATGCCATCTATCCATAGATCTGACCCTCAAAGAATACTGGGACCTATATGGGACATCCGTCTGTCTCGAGAGAAAATGGAGTGCGCCTTTGGAGGTGAAGTCAAACTGCTGGAGAATCGCAGCACCTGCTGTGGCTGCAGAGAAAGGTAATTCGTAACTGTTGCTTCCCATGTTGTTTTTGCTGTGTTGGCAGCACGGAAGTGACCTCTCTGAGGCACAAGCCTGGGCAGTGTGTATGGAGGTCTTGGGCTGTCCAGACAACAAGACCCCCCTCTCAGCTTCGCTGATGTGGTCCAAAAGAAAGCAGATCACTACATTTGGCACCAGCTTGCCTCCAGGAGTTGCCAGAAAGAGGCGTACAAGGTGCCATCCAACCATCTTAGGGACTTCACTCCATATTTGTGCAGGATTTATTCCTTGGCCTTTTCTTCTCCTGAAGATGTCCCACAAGGCAGCAGGTATGGATCTTTCCTCAGGGTTTACTCCTGAAGTCTTTCTCACAAATGAATATAGCCACAAGACAGCAGAGGCTTACGATCAGAGATTTCCTTCTCCTAGATTGGCCACCTTCCCAGGCTGGCAAGCCCCATCTGCTAAGGGTGTAGGTAATAGAAGCTCTGTGGCCAATGCCATCCTGGGCATAGGAGAATAACGGTGGATGTTTCACATAAAGAGATTTGTGTGTGTTCAGGTTTTTGGAATACTGTTCATCCCAGCTTATATATTTCCTAGAAGTTTAGCTGTGGGATGTGATTTCTTTTTGTGCTTTCTTACAGATTTGTAAGAGCTCCAAATATACCGTGTTTCTCATATTATAAGACACGTCTTATATTTATTTTTTCCTCAAAAAAACACACTATGGCTTATTTTCAAGGGATGTCTTATTTTTTTCCTCCTCCTCCTGCCGCGGCCGGCATTGCTGCTGCTCCTATCACTATGTCTTATTTTCGGGGTATGGCTTATATTCCTTGAATGCTTAAAAATCCTGCTATGGCTTATTTTATGGGGATGCCTTAAAATATGAGAAACAGGGTACATTTGCACTGAGGTTCAGTGGAAAGCAACTCAGCTATTAAACACATACAGTAATCTAATGAAATACAGAACTGCCTAAATTCCAGGCAACTATGAGTGCAGCTTGTTGATAATTCATTTATCTAATCTTCAGGACAAAAAACCTGCCCTTCAAGATGCACATAAAATGGAGTCTCTGACATATTTTCAGCTAGCTTTCATGCCCACCCACCCACACCCCCAAAGGAAATGCTATAAAAGACCAACATGCACAACTTCAAAATGCAGCATTTAAAAGTCTTGAAATCACTAACTTTCCAGGAATTTAGATTTTAAGGGATATATTTTTATTCTACTTCATCAGGCAAAATCAAGTTATATACTAGTACACTGTCAAGTTACTTCAATGTCGACCTGAAGGGAAAGGCATCAACTCCTCTCTGCATAAGTTCCAATACTGTATAAAACTTTTGAGCAAACTCATTCTCTGAATGCCAGTTCTTATGTGGGCAAAACAGCACTATCTGCTCACAAATGGGTGGTATCAGCAGACTCCAGGAAGTCTCAAGCTTTGCAAAAGTACAAAAAATTTTTTTTAGGAAAAACCTTGTTACAAGAGATGCCCCCCACAAAAACAAACATACCAATGACCCAATAAGGGCCAAACATAATCCGTGGGCGTGGAATGCTTACTAAACTTTGGGAAAATGCAAAGTGAAAAGGGAGGGGGAAAGGAATGGCAAATCTTGGAGAAGGGCAAGGCTCCCTGCAAGTTGAAATCCTGACCAGGAACATGGCACACAGTAATATAATTCTGCAGGTCTCAGCTGTAAAAGCTGCAATGTCGGAATTCTGATTATGTTCTTAAGGGGTAGGGAATCGATGGAGAACACCCAAAACAGAGACATGTGGCACAATATATTTAAAGTGATCTTATGTATTAGTGAGTGACTGGTTACAATATTGCTTGCATGCATTTCCTTTGATCTCCGCAGGTAAGAAGGCAAGAGACCTACTTTGTAAATGAACACTAACGATCTATAAAGAGATCAATCTGTAAGCTCTAACGCTATATAGATATACAGTGGAACGTCGGTTTATGAACACCTCGGTTTACGAACGCCGCGGACCCATCTGGAACGGATTAATTCACTTTCCATTACTTTCAATGGGAAAGTTCGCTTCAGTTTATGAACAGACTTCTGGAACCAATTACACTCATGCTTCGGGTTAAGTACGCTTCAGGTTGAGTACTCCGCGGACCCGTCTGGAACGGATTAATCCACTTTCCATTACTTTCAATGGGAAAGTACGCTTCAGTTTATGAACGCTTCAGTTTATGAACAGACTTTCAGAACCAATTGTGTTCATAAACCAAGGTACCACTGTATGTCAGGAAACTATGAGGTTGTAATATCAAGTAATAACACAAATGAATGCAAGCCAAAACCCAAACTATTCCACACTTCTTGCGATTCCTTGTGACACTTTATGTTGTCACAGTCTGCAAAGCTTTGAAATGAGAACTGAATTGTGTTGCAATGACTTTGAAGTGAACTACTACTACAAAAAAAGGAAGCCTCTCAGGGTAAGGTGGATTGCAAAGTGTCTCCCGTCAAACCTATTAAAAGGAATAGGCCCATTGAACCAATGAACCTGCATACTTCCCTAAATGTCAGCGCAATATAGTATGACAGAAGCCATCAGGGGCTATCCATTACAACAATAGAGCTGCCAAAAGCGACAGGACCCCCCCCCCCCATCCTGCTTTCAGATTAACATTGCAGAGGTCACACAACCACACCGGCTGCAAAAGAGCGGATCTCACGGGACCTGGGGGGCTACTTTGGGCTTCAGGGGGAGCCAGAGGTCCTTGGTGCCATTCTGTCGCATGGGGGGGTAGGTGAGTGAGTGGGAAGCTCCTAGGGGTCACTGAGTGCAAATGAATGGCTTTCGCATTGCAAGCATGTCCAGACAATGCAGAACTTTGAAAGAACACAGGACGCTAATGGCATTTGGAGTTCGGCAACAGCCACACTTTCCATGCCCGTAATCTGAAACGAGCATCCCAGTGTCATAGCTAAACTATCTGCACCTGACCTCCTTTTTAGACTTATTAGATTTATTTCCTATTATATCTGCACAAAGCCCTGCATTTACAGGCATTAATGTTTGAATAAACGCATCTAATCAGAAGGCTACACAGCAATTCTATCCAAGCATTTCACAACTGGGCAGATCATCCAATTACTTCCCTATATAAATAAGCCCATGCAACAAACCTGGGTTGCTGGACCTGTCAGAGCTCAGGGCAGCTGCTCATGGTTTCCTTCAAGAGTAGGCTGTCCTCCCTTCTCTGCCATAGTGTACAGTTCTGGTTGCCTCATCACAAGAAGGACATTGTAGAGCTGGGGGAAGTTCTGGAAAGGGAAACCAAAATGAGGGGACATAATGGAATTGCATATAATTTCCAGGCACAGGACTACTACTTTTGAGTTAAGCATGTGCTCCGTCAGGGATTGTTCTCACACATAAAAATCTATTCCCTTGCGACCCCAGGAACCCCCTTGGCTGCAAACCCTCAAAACTAGCACGTTAACTGCAATTGCAAATGCTGTTCAACTTTGACACAGAGACCAGGGTGGAGGCTCACCACAGTATCAGGCTGAACACGGCTGTCCTGTGTGTTTACTGCATATAATGGATACTGTAGCAAAAAGAGGAAGGGGGGGGAGAGAGGGACTCAATGTTCTCAGCAGACTATCCACAGCTTGCTAAATCATGAATTTGCACGTACCCAGCTTGGCTGGTCTCGCTGAGATATCAGCAATATGTGACGTTACCTATCCAAAAGTCCCTCGGTGCCAAAGCTTCTGTTCCACGATTCTACTTGGTAACACTTAAAGCAAATTGCTTCTCCCTCGTTTCAACTTCACTTTGAACTATTGCATCCATATTCAAGGGGGCCTTCCTTTTGTTAGCTTCTGAATGTAGCCATTAATGTAGTACCAATTGTAGATACAGCGAAAAGAAGGGACTTTTTGCACCAAGAACTCTGGTCAGAAATTTCAATGTTAGGAATAAATCCTACTCGCGAATTACAGTCAAATGAGGTATGTATTCTGGTAAGACTAACAGTCTTGAACAGAACAAATGAATACAAACAAGAAATGAGCTACAAATTCACTAGAGTATATATACAGTGGTACCTCGGTTTATGAACACAATTGGTTTCGGAAGTCTGTTCATAAACTGAAGCGTTCATAAACTGAAGCGAACTTTCCCATTGAAAGTAATGGAAAGTGGATTAATCCGTTCCAGACGGGTCCGTGGAGTACTCAACCTGAAGAGTACTTAACCTGAAGCATGGGTGTAATTGGTTCTGGAAGTCTGTTCATAAACTGAAGCGTTCATAAACTGAAGCGAACTTTCCCATTGAAAGTAATGGAAAGTGAATTAATCCGTTCCAAATGGGTCTGCGGTGTTCGTAAACTGAAAATTCGTAAAGCGAGGTGTTCATAAACCGAGGTTCCACTGTAGTTTAAAGTGTTACAACTTAAAAAATAATAGTACATTACAGTGTAAAGACACAAAAGCTATCAACTAATAATATCCATAAATGTCAGTCCAATTCCAAAAGTGTTCAAAAGGGTCGTTTTATATAGAGCTGGAATGCCGAGTAGATTCAGTAAAAGAACCGAGGACAGGGCCCTGTTTCGATATGGACGTCTTCGTCAGCTAATTTCTGAGGTCGTGTTGACTTGTGAAATAGAATTCTATGTGTTTCAAATATCGTGTCTGAGTTTGTGGCGATCAACGTGTATCTAAATATTTCTATGCGTTTTTTTTTCCTTTTTGCTGCAAAGCGACTTGGCCAAACGCAAGAAAAGGCTGAAGGTTGTAACCATTTTGTTAGGCATCTTCAGCACAGTCCTGGCAGCAAGTCAGTATGCCAAGTGCAAAAAGTCCAAGGGCCGAGCCACACAGGCAAAGTCCAAAGGTCAGGAAATGCAGTCCGGGGTCAATCCAAATAGCCAAGTCCAGACACAGCACCTCAGCTCTGCTTCCCTTTTGCAGCACCTGGGCTTGATGAGGCAGGTGACTCTCACCTGTCCTGAGCCTCCTCCAGCTGATGAATCACACCGCTTTCCCCAGAGTTAGCGAGCCCCACCTGGCCAGCTAGAGAGCTGGGCTGTGGGCCTTTGCCTGCCTCAGCCTCCTGCTGCTCCCTAGGCCTCAGAGCCTGCCGTTTGTATGGAGACAGAAGCCCTTCCGGCTCTGGTGATGGGTCCTGCTGCTCTGGTTCCTGTGCACTGACACCCATCCCATCGTCATCCTCCATCACCCTGTGAGTACTTCCTTCCCCATCCCCTCGCCAGGGTCCTCTGCCTCCTCCCCATCATCTTCCCCATTCATCTATCACTGAAAATAATATACAAAAATGTATTATGCTTGGGGTGATGGTTTTTGCAAAAATGTGTATATTAGGCAAAATTGTATACTGTACATCAGAATAAATCCAAACTCAAACGGTGATGAGTTGCCACGAGGACTTTCACTTTACAAATTGATGTGGAAATGTGGAGAACTGAATTTAAGACTAGGAAAATTAGAAACTGAGAGACACCCAAATTGGCAGATTTGCCCACCTTGGCCAGTGGATATTCTCTGGGAACAGAAAAAGTGGAGACTCTGTGTGAAACATCAGTGGTTCTGCTAGGCAGGTTGTTAGGCAATGCTTCCTTCTGAGGGGATATTAGGATGCCACATTAAGACCATTACAGCCAGGGGTTGTTGCTAAAATATCTGTCAGTGAAACAATTAGGATCGTGGTGAAAGGACTCGGTTGTCTGTGGCCTTTCGGCCTGTCAACACATTTCATAGACCTGTTTGGTGCTTCCTCTTTTTTTATACTGCTGCTTCATTGTAAAAGGATGAATGGTCTTTGAAACAGCCTTGTACTTGAAAGGAACTTTGATACGCACTCTGTACCTGAACGATTGTTTTAGTCCGCTGCATTCTCAAGAGTCTGCTCTCCTAGCAATGAGCAAATAGTTTTAATGAAAGCTGAAAAGTTACAAGCTTTGGAGCAGGTTGTTCCAGTCTCTGCTTACGTCTCTCTTGTTTTGAGCCTTTGCTACAGGTATTAGTACAGGTATCTGTCCCATCGTTGTTGTTCTTAAATGCTGCCAATTGTGAATTGTCAAACCACTGCTGTATGCCTTTTGGCTGTGCTGTTTTAACAAAATAGAAAAATGTTGCTACAAACTCAGCTACATCTGTATTTCTGAGTCCATCGCCATCCAAAGCTAAATCTTGATTATTTTTATCTATTCTAACCTTAAAAGCTATGGATATATAGTGAGCGAGCAGGTCTTGTAGAAAGTTTCTGGGGGGGGGGAATAAATCAACAGATTCCTCTCTTAAAAACCAACAATCCAAACTCTAATTATTCCATGTACAAGCTAAGTCAGGAAGGAGTCCATGACTTAGTCCACAAAGCTGTTGAAACAGAAACCCACACATCAGCCTTTTGTAAAACAAAACATAAATGCACACAGTACCATTAATTGTGTGTCCAGACTGGTGTTTTAAATGAGGGATGTATCCTTGCAGATGATAGGGATTTGCAAGTCTTTCAAAATGCACCAATAAAGGTGGATTTTCGAAAGTGCTGCTTTTCTCCACCCTATTTTGTCCAGTGTGTTGAAATAGCCTTATACCACTCAAACTCAGGACGCTCAAACTCAGGATGCAAGGGAGAAATGTGCTAAGAGGAAGGCACACTTGGCAAATCCACACCGGGATCAACTCCCGCCCAGAAACCAATGTCCCCACTGTAAAAGGACGTGTGGATCCAGAATTGACCTCCACAGTCACTTACAGACTCATTGTTAAAACCGTGTTTATGGAAGACAATCTTACTCCGCTATGAGTGATTGCCAAAGAAGAAGATACCACAGCATAATCCTATACATGCTTCCTGAGTGCAGTGGAGCTAACTCCTAGGAGAGTGTGAACAGGATTGCAGTGTGGCAACTGAAATTGATTTGAGTTACAACAATTTGGTAAAAGGTATCTTGTACTGGATTCATACATTACATGAATTCTCCAGTCTTTGCATGAAAAAAATGGGTTGCGATTACCTCTTCAAAGGAGTCAAGCGCTTTTCTTGATTTTAATTGTCCACGTATATTTCATTGCCGTTCGAATGGTTTAACTCACTAATCATCCTAAAGCTAACTTAATGGCTTCAAGTAATGTTAACCCATATAGTTGTAGATCTACATGTTGGATATTACTTTGCTTGTAGTGACACCTACTGATTGGAAGGAGCTGTTTGCTGGCTTCAAAATCTGTTGACTTTTGTTGATTAATTAGCGAAGGCTTTGTTGAGTCCTGTATGGAAACAGTGCATTTGTGCTATTTTTTATATAGCTATTTTATATAGCTATTTTTATATAGCTGGATTAACCCATCATTTCTGCTGAACACAGAGGGAGCAACCTTCCTTGTACAAGGTTCAGGGACCTGGTGCTGGTTCCTTTTGACCCAAAATACAGTCTTTGTGGTTTATATTTAAGAGGTGACTTGTTCTCCTTTTCCTGGAGTGTGCTTGTGGATGTGTAAAGGAAGAAAGAAATCAGTTTGAGATAGAGAAAGTGGCAAAGAGTGAGCTTTGAGCTCTGGAAGGTTAAAACAACTTGGGGTGTTTGCTGCCTCTTTGGGGATCTGATGAGAGGCTGTGGATCTGCTGGCTGCAAGTGTGCTATGCTGTTTGCCTCCACCTATTGTATGTTCAACCTATATATTTGGAAATAAACCAAAATGCTGTAAGAGTCCAGTGGCCTCTCCTTCAACAGAAACCAAACCCAGTTAAGCACTGCGCCAGGATCTCACTACTTGAGAAAATGGGGGGATAAAAGGAGTAGGGTGTAGCCACAGATTTCTTGAATTGCACAAACACAGTATTCTTGAGCAGCAATATGCCTCAGCAACTAAGACAACAGATGTAATTTTATGTTTTGAGCCGCCCTGAGATCTATGGATGAAGAACAGTATACAAATTTGATGATGATGACGATAACCCAACATTAAACATTTGCATCAGCGTATCTGTTTAAACCACTGATTCTAGGGCTTGCCGATTGGAAGGTCGGTGGTTCGAATCCCCGTGACGGGGTGAGCTCCTGTTGCTCAGTCCCAGCTCCTGCCCACCTAGCAGTTCGAACGCATGTCAAAGTGCAGGTAGATAAATAGGTCCCGCTCCGGTGGGAAGGTAAACGGTGTTTCTGTGCGCTGCTCTGGTTTCGCCAGAAGCGGCTTAATCATGCTGGCCACATGACCCAGAAAATCTGTCTGCGGACAAACGTTGGATCCCTCGGCCAGTAAAGCAAGATGAGCGCTGCAACGCCACTGTTGTTCGCAACTGGACTTAACTGTCAGGGGTCCTTTACCTTTTTATCTGTCGGTAACAACAGATCAATATTGCTAAAATGATCCAACTTCATGATTTGTAAATGTATTGGTTAGCCTGGGTCTATCTGGTTTGTTGGCAGTGAGCACACAATCTCATGCATGCCTAGCCTATGCAGAAGAAAGCCCCACTGAGTTCAGTTTGGCTTACTCCTAAGTAAGTTAGCACAGGGCTGTGACCCTGAGTCTTGGCATACAGCTTATTTTGAGTTACCACCGTGAAGTGTACAATGCCACATGCACCCTCACTTGGAAGCAAGCCCCACTGAAATCAAGGGAGCTGACTTGTCACCCATAGGGGTGTACTGTGTAAAAACTTGAGCCACAAATTATTTCTGGTGTAGCAGAATCCCATTGCCATCAAGTGGAACTTACATCCAAGGAAATGTGTCCTAGGACCTTAGTGCAAGTTCTTGGCACCTGGACTCAATCCCAACTTGTTTCCATTTACTGTGCAATTAAAAAAAAAAGATTCTAACAGGCAACTGAACCGAGAGCAACATGTTGATCTATTCATGTGTGCAGAGTAAAAAGAAACAAACAAACATTTGTCTCGCTTGCTTTTATTTATTTCATAAAGTTGCAGAATAAACTCAATTTATTATTAGAACACCCCCCCATTTCTTCTAATATGAAAACATGAAACCAGCCAATTTAGCTTCACTGTTTTCCTGTCCCAACGCAAACAACTTTAGAATCGTCCATGCAGCCATTCAGACAACATGAAAATATTAGGTACAACTCTGGACTGAAAATATATATCTGTAAATATGCCATAGGCAAAGCATCATTAACATCCTGACATACAAACATGAATGTGCAATTGCACACACACACACACACGCACACACACACACACACACACACACACACACACACACTTGTCCTATGAACTCATGTCTCTACTAGTAAAGGTAAAATGGAAAAAAACCCTGGTGAAATTGCTATGTTAGGATTGCCATACCTCCTCCCCTGACACTTCGGTGGCTGTGTGTTTCATGGAGTGGGAAAATGCTGATATGATTGTCACGTCACACTTTACCCCCAATAATTAGCGACCACAAAGATGTGGGGCAGCAGCACCCACACTTCTCCTTGTAGTATATAATTAGGCCTCAGCTCCACATTTCGGCCACCAGAGGCTTCTGCTCCTTAAAGGTGCTTTGCTCAAAAGTCCTCAATTCCTTTCTTTAAGGCTTAAGGCACTGAAGCAAATGATGCAGCGCTACAAGAGTCTAAGGAATTGGCAGCTTTTGAGGTAAGTGAAGATTCCTAAGTCACTATCCAAGCCACACCTAAGTCACACTTATTCTCTAGATATGGCCTCTGGCAAGGAAGTTAGGAAATAACGTGTCCCATTTCCCCCCCTTCCAGTTTGTAGGGGGCAGGAAAAGGGGGCCTGTGGAGAATGTCTGGAGGGATGGGAGGAACCTCAGGTTCTCTATGATCAGATCCCAGCACATCTATACTATGCATTTAAATGGGTTTGAACCCCTGTGGTTTAACCCCTAAGGTTTCTGCTAAAGGGCACCCAGAGTTTGCATGTGGGAATGCTAGCGGTAAACCCAGGGCAAGTTGAAACGGATCCAAATGGATCCTCTGGTCTAACCCTCTGCCTTAGATAGCCCACCTCACAACTAACATTCCCAACTGATATCTGTCCAACCTAGATAAGAGAACATCACCATACCGAACAAAACACAAGGTTGGCTCAACTGCTACACCTCTGAAAAACTCTTATTTTGCTATAACTAACTGTATCTTAATCAAATCACAATACAACACCCAATTTTATTTCCTACAACATGAATCCTATTCTTTTTATTGAGTCATGAGTGCCTGTCTATCATAGTAATAAAGCAACAAAACAGTATCTATTAATTATAATACCTTAGCGTATTCATGGATTACATGCTAAAAATTAGGGGAACAATCCAGGAAATCTGAAGCATTTAAAGGTCTGCCTATTTCACTTGAGAAACATAAGCATGGGCCTCAAAATACCTAGGACTTAAAAATGCTTTCTATTTACCAAACTTGGGACCTAATTAGAAGGTATCCTTTAAAAAAAAAATCATTAAAACTTAACATAACCTATTAAAATGGGTTCCGCTTGCTAAATAGTATCAGTCATTGCTAAGAGTTATCCTTGCTTTTTCTCCCCTTCAGTTTCTTCTCACTTCCCGGCCCCTTAAAGGCTGTGGCGGTCTGAAGTTTCTCAGCATGCAGCAGGCGGCTTCTCCCTCACCAGTGCAGAGGAGGTTGCGAAATTTGGCTAGCTGTGGACGAAAATGGCACAAAATTCAGCAGGGAATTGATTTGAATGCCCCAACTCAGCCCAAAGTTCAATTACATGCATCATTTAGGCCCCACCCCCACCCCAAAGCATTGTCCCAATCCAAAACCTTATGTGTGCGTCAATGATTGGGAGATTACAGAGCCCCTTTGCATTTGAGGTGGTCTATTACCTTCAGTAATAAGTAAGGTAATAAGCAAGGTGCTATGCTCAATATGCCAGCAAGTTTGGAAAACTCAGCAGTGGCCAGAGGATTGGAGAAGATCAGTCTACATCCCAATCCCAAAGAAGGGCAGTGCCAAAGAATGCTCCAACTACCGCACAATTGTGCTCATTTCACACGCTAGCAAGGTTATGCTTAAAATTCTACAAGGCAGGCTTAAGCAGTATGTGGAACGAGAACTCCCAGAAGTGCAAGCTGGATTTGGAAGGGGCAGAGGAACCAGAGACCAAATTGCAAACATGCGCTGGATTATGGAGAAAGCTAGAGAGTTCCAGAAAAACATCTACTTCTGCTTCATTGACTACGCAAAAGCATTTGACTGTGTCGACCACAGCAAACTATGGCAAGTTCTTAAAGAAATGGGAGTGCCTGATCATCTCATCTGTCTCCTGAGAAATCTCTATGTGGGACAAGAAGCTACAGTTAGAACTGGATATGGAACAACTTATTGGTTCAAAATTGGGAAAGGAGTACGACAAGGTTGTATATTGTCTCCCTGCTTATTTAACTTATATGCAGAATTCATCATGCGAAAGGCTGGACTAGATGAATCCCAAGCCGGAATTAAGATTGCTGGAAGAAATATCAACAACCTCAGATATGCAGATGACACAACCTTGATGGCAGAAAGCGAGGAGGAATTAAAGAACCTTTTAATGAGGGTGAAAGAGGAGAGCGCAAAATATGGTCTGAAGCTCAACATCAAAAAAACCAAGATCATGGCCACTGGTCCCATCACCTCCTGGCAAATAGAAGGGGAAGAAGTATTATTCTACAAGGCAGAGGTATTAAACCTCACCTGCTCTGAGCAAACGCTTATAGGCTCCCTGAGAATGATCCAGATCACACTTTCAAGAAGAGGAGGAGAAGTGAGGGAGCCAAGGTAAGTCCAGTAGTCCAGCGAATGGGGCAGCAGGCAGGAAGGATCAAAGTTGGTGAACCTGTGCTGTTTGCCCTGAGGAGAGAAAGAAATGAGCAAACACCGCCATGCACCATTTCCTATCTACCTTATTGCTTTTTGAAGAGGGAGCTGCGCTAGTCTGCCGCAGCACAAATAACTTGGTGTCTTGCGGCACCGTAAATAACAATTTCTGAAAAGGGGTGGGGGTGGGGCTTTAGGCAATGCTTTCTAAAGGTAAGAGCTATTTGTCAGCAGAACAGACTGCCTTGGGAGGTGATAGGCTCACTTTTGCTAGAGGCATTTGCAGAGAAGCTGGAGGCCCATCTGTCAGGCATTGAGCAGAGGGTTCAACTATGGACTCAGCTACACGGCTGCAAATAAAACGGTCTAAGTGTGTTTTAAGTGCAATATACAATGTGACACTAGAAGGCGATGGTGAGCCTTATGGAAAATTTGATGTCTTTTTAGAAACGCTTTTTTTAAAAAAAGCATTTTCAGAACGTTTTTTTTATATGTGTGTAGATTCCACCTTAAGCGAGAGTCCCTTTCAACTTTAAAGTTCTATAATTCTATGAGTCAAGAGATTCAAGTTAAGCGTTCGTAATAACGCAACATGCAGAATATGCTTGAACGGCTAAATATGACAGGTTTTCTGCATGTGTGCCCTGTTCATCTGAGTGTTCCTATAGCTATGTTGAATGTTGACATATGTTTTAATCTGATAGTTGGTTTATTCTTCATTTTATTATTTTATGTTTCAAATAGCTGTTTTTAACTGGTAATTTTATTTAGTCATCCCCCTCCAAAAAAATTAAACTGCTTTGAGATTTTATTACAATAAAGCATTACATAAATATTGTTAAATAAATAAATAAATACACTGAAGAACGTTGTGAGCTGTGGAAAACACAGAGAGCAGTATTCAGCGTCTTTCTCCATCAACATAAGGATTTCCTGTTGCGCAATGGGACTTCCCCGTTCTTCCCACTCTCTGCATGCCTTGCAACTCTCCTCTAGGGAGCTCGGGGAACCCCCAAAAACAGTTTTAGGGGGCATGCAGGGGAAGGAGAAGTGGGGTTTGGAAGTCCAGTTGCATAAGTGGAAATCCTTGTGCTGAAAGGGATAGTTACTTAGTGGCCAAATTTAGAATTACCTTACCTTAATTTTGATGGCGTCCAAATGGTCTGTGATTTTCTTCAGCTGTGAATTGCATTCACCCACCTGTAAATACAAACATCAACTTATTTGCCTTGCTTAGGGAAGCTTACAGATTTGTAATTTTTCATTTTGTTGATTCTTTAAATTTATTAACTGCTTTCTCATCAAAATGCTCAAAGCAGTGTAGGAGGTTTAAAAACTATATTAAAAAACACCTTTTTTTTGAAAAAAAGAAGTCCAGAAACATGAACAATTAAATATGGAAACATTTCCAAAATATTAGTTAGTCCTTCTTGGAACATGTGTCAGTTTGTTTGTTCTTTAATCACTGAATCATACTAAAAGTTGAAGTTCTGTGAACCTTTGAAACAAACTTTAAATAGCAGTTGCTGGTGGGTCATGGTCACGACTGCAGGGGAAAGGGTTAATTCTTTCTTCCTGTGCCACACACTTGACACGCCCCCCCCCCAACCAATGATGCTGTTAGTTGTGAGAAGCAAAGTTCTATTGATACAAAAAGGAACTTCACTCCATGCCAAACATCAGCTTCAAGGGAGGGGATTATTTGCTGGGGCCAAGCTGCAAGAAGAGTTATCCCTCTTTTCTACAGTTCCAATCCAGGTGTCGTGTCCCCCCGTCCCCCGTCCCCCGTCCCGGATTATGTTTATTTCTGTATTTTTTAAAAAACACTAAAGCAACATCAATTGATGCATTTAGCACTGGATATAGTCTGGCTTCCCTTTACATTAACTGTAATGTTTCCAAGCACAATTCAATGTGTTGGTGCTGACCTTTAAAGCCCTAAATGGCCTCGGTCCTGTATACCTGAAGGAGCGTCTCCACTCCCATTGTTCAGCCCAGACACTGAGGTCCAGCGCCAAAGGCCTTCATTGTGAGAAGTGAAGTTACAGGGAACCAGGCAGAGGGCCTTCTCGGTAGTGGCGCCTGCCCTGTGGAACTCCCTCCCACCAGATGTCAAGGAAATAAAGAACTACCTGTTGGGAGCTGCCCAGAGCGGCTGGGAAACCCAGCCAGATGGGCAGTGTAGAAATAAATTATTATTATTATTATTATTATTATTATTATTATTATTATTATTATATATACATTTAATCCCTCTATTCAAAACCTCTGACCTGTAAGAAAACAGCCATGACTGCTAATCCATCTGCCTGGCAAGCGGCCTCCACAAAACTGGGGTATTTGTCTGCGTTCCAATGGACCACGTGGAGCTAGAAGGCAAGACAAGTAGTACTATCAATCATCACTTTACTGAAGCCAGACAAATTTCCATAATACAGTGGAACCTCGGTTTATGAACACCTCGGTTTATGAATTTTCGGTTTATGAACACCGCGGACCCATCTGGAACGGATTAATTCACTTTCCATTACTTTTAATGGGAAAGTTCGCTTCAGTTTATGAACGCTTCAGTTTATGAACAGACTTCCGGAACCAATTACACCCATGTTTCAGTTTATGAACGCTTCAGTTTAAGTACTTCACGGACCCGTCTGGAACAGATTAATCCACTTTCCATTACTTTCAATGGAAAAGTTTGCTTCAGTTTATGAACGCTTACTCTGTGGACCGTCTGGAACGGATTAATTCATTTTCCATTACTTTCAATGGGAAAGTTCGCTTCAGTTTATGAACGCTTCAGTTTATGAACAGACTTCCGGAACCAATTGTGTTCATAAACCGAGGTACCACTGTATCTCACAAGGAGTATTTGGGACTAGTTTAAACTTTTTGGTTTTTACAAGCCATCTTGAGGTATGAAGTCCTTTGGAAGCTCCATGCTTGTTGGTCCAAAGCTCTGAAGATCCGTTCTAGCCAGTCCTAGTCTTGGCCATTAAAAAAAAAAAGCAATGAAACAGTCTCTGGCCTGTTCACATGCCAACACTGCCAACTAGGCCATGTTCCCCACCCTCATTTTCCCCTCGACAGGAATCCTCAGATATACACGCTGGATTTGAGGGCTTACACAAGGTCCTTGGCTGCTACGGAAGTGCAAATGAGTAAAATATATGAATTCTGACTGCTCGGTTCATTAAATCATTCCGTATTCTGGAACGTAAAGGTGTCTCAAAACACTTGCACTTTTAAAAGCTGGACGGCACAACTTTTAAAAAAATTTATGCATGTTACAAGGAGGAAACAAATGCTTTCGGTCGGAATGGCTTTTATTGTAATGGAAAACAACAAACGAGAAAGGACACAAGTCAAATCTGAAACACTGTGGGGGAGGCCCATTCCCAATGGCTTGTGACTTCTCTTTTAAGGGATGTATGTATCTTGTCTTACCACCGCTTCTGCACCACAGCTTGTTGGAGAAATCTTTTAGGGCCTGTTTCTTGTGAATCACCACCACCACCATCAACATCATTGGCACTCCTGTACGGCAGCCTGTTGGAGGAACCTGGGTCCAGTGGATAGGCCGTCCCAGCTAAGTGGGACCTTGAATCCATTATCCTGTTGAGTTCATCTGCCAAGGGAAGTTATGTCGTCTTCTTTGACTGCAGAGCAGCTCTTTCTTCTTGCATGTGCCAGTTTGGCAGAGGTGCATTCTTGCATTCAAGAGCCTTTTTTCCCTTCTTCTTCATGGAACTAAGCACTGCAAACTGCCACCTAGACACTGATCCTTCGGAAGTCTCTCCACCTATATAGTTATGCCTGGTTCTGTCTCAATTCTAGGGTCCTTTCTCCAAAACCAGAAGGGTTTCTCTATTGGTTCTTGAAGATGTTTATAACCAGCAGTGGGAAACCTTTTTAGACTGACTAAAGATTCCTAGATATTGCCTCTTTCCATTTGGTTTCTTAGATGGAACTTAATTTTTGTTTTCCAGCTATATGTTTGTTTTGGAACATATTGTTTTCTAAGCACCTCTTATTAATTCTTTATATTCCATCTCACCTGGTTCCTGTGGAAAACATAAGTCTTTAAACACTGCAAATGTCATTTCCCACCCCCACCCCCAAATTTATTTCCCCCACTGATTTTAGCCACTCAACATATTCCCCCACTTTTCTCTATTTCACTAAGGACATTGCTTCTCCCTGTCTTCAGCACTATAGTACCGTACTTCCATTTCAGGTTACAATTCCATTAAAAATAAATAAACTCTAAAAAGTTTGTGTCTTAATGTTAGTTAAATGGAAGCCATTTACACTTTTTAAAGGTGGGGGAATCAGTATTTCAAAGTGTTAAGTTATGAATAACGGCTTTTGCATGACAAGTTCCATTTCAAACACAGAAACAACTAAATGTCAGAGGAAGCAAAAATATTGAACATCCGGGTGCAGGGAAACCTTGATGTATCAAAGTTTTAATGTGCACCTCAAGCTCCCTCACTTGGAAGTACTTCCCTGTTCATTTCAATGAAGCTGGTGTATATTCCTTTGAATAGAGGAGCCAACGCATGTAAATTACAGTGTGTGCCTCAGAGTACACGATACCTTGATACTTAAGTGTTTTCTGCACACAATGGATTCAATCATGCCCACATTGTTTTAGGGCATTTCCTGTTTATTGGAATGCTAATATTTTCTCGGCTTGTTTACAAGATCCGACTAATGTTTTAGAATAAAACGAATTCCCACAGAAGCAATGGCAAAACGTAAACATTTGTGCTTTTTTGTTCTGTGGCCTTCAGCGATAAACGTACAAGAGGCCAACTCTCTCCGAGGACTGCCACATTTTATACAGCAGGTACGTCCTCCTTGTTTAGCACATGTACATGCAATGGATAATGGAACACTCGAAAGGGAAATGAGCATCCAGGCATACTGCAGACATGCGCTAGGAAGCTGAAGCACAGTGCAGCTCCTCCATGGGGGGGTCCCTGTGTGCTCACTGAGATGTGTCTTCCTTCAAATATTAGTGTTCACCGATATGTGGCAAACAGCGATATTATATGCTGTGTAATGAGCGAAACAGCCCCCATTAGTCAGCATAATTTATAGACACTTTTCTGCGCAGTATACAAATGAAAGGCAGATTGGTAATACAGCTGGATGCATTTTCCAGAAATGATAAGAGGCAGATTCTAGGGGGGCGGACAGCAGTCCTGGTGAAGCATAATGAGAGTTACAACTGTAAACAAATGGTCTTTCAATTGCAGAAATCACTTCGGCGTGTTAAAACAGGCCTGCTTATCAAAGAACGGCTGTAAAGATGCAATCAGGAAATCACAACTATTCATATAGTTCAGTGGAGTGCTTTACCTCTGCTGCAAATCTTGTCCCATCCACTGCATGCTCAGAGCCAATGTCATCACTGGGCCCCCAATGGAAGTGAACTTGCCGCAGCCTATAGTTTCCAATGAGTGGACCCCCACTCAGCACTATAAATATAAAAAATGAAGGGTAGCATTGTTAGAATACTGGGAACCCAAGAGAAACGTGACATTTTCCTTGTCACTGCCAAAGGGCCAAAACAAGCAGGACGTGAAAGAGTGCGACTGGATATCCCAATTTTAAAGTAGTTGGAGGGAAACTCTGATTTTGACCAGAGTCACAGCACTGGAGAAGGGCTTTAACCCCACCCCACCCTAATTCTCTGGATCTAAATCTCCATCTTCACAATAGAAAATGCAGGCAACATACAAAGGCAGGGAGTAATTTAGATCTGAAACATGTTGCTGGGAGAACTGGTTAGCTTGCCCTCTTCCAGCACTACTCCTCCGACCAAAATTGGGGACACAGCACAAGGCTACAGCTTCCCTGTAAAGTCCCTGTTTCTCCTGGAAATTGCTGGACTACATGGATCTTTGGGTCGAATTCAGCAAGGCAGTTCTTAGAATTCCTGCACAGGTGTTTGTATATGTGTTCTCCTCTAATATTTGCAGCAGAACTGCAGTGCTGTTTGCCCATCTCCTATGAATTTTTTTTTAATACTAAGATCTTCCACTACTGAACATAATAACATATGAAATTAGAAGGTAATCACTTGACTTGCTGTTTCATCCCATCCCCGCCCCCGCCCCCCAATCATCTAATTTGGGGGGAATGAACTTTGGGCCGGGACATAACTTGCTCGCTGACTACAGGCACAAATGGAAACGAGAAATCTGAACTGCTCACATGAAATCAGACCTACAATCAGAAACAAAGGCTCCAACTATTCTGCAGACTAAATGAAAGCTGTGTTTGGAAGAGGAATTTTGCCAATTTAAACAGGGTTTGGGGGGGGGCAACTGTTCAGCTCACTTGCTGTGTATAAGACTGAAGTATCTTCAGACAGGATGAGGCTAGGGTGTTTGAACTCTGGTAAATTCAGATAGATGCAATTGTGGATGTTATGAGAATTCTAAGATAATCTTAAATGATAGGCCTAGCTCGCAAGTCATTTTAAACCATAGTTAATATAAACTAACGTTTCAGGTGAAATGAGCAGTGTGCTGGTACATGAGGCTCACATCACTAGTGTTTTGCTCGTCCTAAAGTCCAGTCTGTTTTTGGTAAGCGGAAACAAATCAGAAAGCTTGCTTTGTCTTATGTTGGTTTACCTCTGGTGTTTTATCAGACTTGCAAACCAGGACTATCAATTGCAACATTTCCTCAAACAAACAATGAGTGCTGAATTTATGTCATGCCAAGCCAGTCTCTGGTTAGTTTCATCCCCAGATCACAGAAGGGAGGGGAGAAATGTGGTCTTTTGCCCATTCACAGCAAATCTTAGTTTAAAGTGTCATGCAAACCAGACCACAGAATGTTATTTCACCTCAGGAAATACTGAGAACCGCCCTAAAACGAAAGCAGAATGAAATCGACCACAAAAACAAACCTGATTTATTTTCAGTGTCATCGAATTCCACACTGGTGGAGTGTCCGTTGTTGAGTATAACTTTAGCGGAGGAAGGGTCATAGTTAGGGCAGAGAGGACGCAGAGTGGGGTCATATTTAGTCGTCTCAGTTTGGATATCAATGGGAGATTGACGGTCTCCAGTCGCGAGAGGGAAAAGTTCCTTCCAGTGAGAAGGCCCTAGAATGTATTGCAGTAGAAAAAAGGTGTTCATTAAAATGCATTCCATGCAGCCGGAGAAACAAAGGAATTGTCGTGAGAAAGTAATCACAAGAACCTACCTGGATTTTCTTAATTTTTTTTCTTAAAAAATATTATTCAGATAATTAAACATGGATGGATTTAAAGGGATGGGAAGTACACCGCCCAGTTGTCTTTGGTGAGCTATAAGGCAGCTCTCTCTACATAAATAGGTCTTAATTCTAATATGAGTTAAATACCCAAGGATCCGGGTTAGAACCCTCAGGTGGGTCATTTTCTGCCTACTTCCAGGCATTCTGGTCATTAGGAATGCAGCAGGCACCTGAAATTGACACACATGCAATAGATTCAGAGAACATTTCCCCACCAGCTGATTAATGTGCAGTTGACACATCTAAATTGCTTCATTCTGGTTCCATTCCTATATGGGACAGACAGCTACAAATTCCTGCATCGCAGGGGGTTTTGAACTAGATGGTCCTCTGGGTCCTTTCCTCTGAAGTTGTGCAATCAATTCAGCTACTACCCCAGATCTCTGCCATTGTTACACAGCCACAGTTTACCAGGCCCCCGGCCGTTTGGTGGCGTTAACTCACATAATACATGCATATTTAAAATGACAGGGCTGAAAACCAATTTCCTAGGCTAGAGTTCAGTTTATTAGGAGGTGCCATCCTTTGAAAAAGGGACCCAGGTGGCGCTGTGGTTAAACCACTGAGCCTAGGGCTTGCTGATCAGAAGGTCAGCGGTTCGAATCCCTGTGACGGGGTGAGCTCCCGTTGCTTGGTCCCAGCTTCTGCCAACCTAGCAGTTCGAAAGCACGTCAAAATGCAAGTAGATAAATAGGAACCGCTACAGCGGGAAGGTAAACGGTGTTTCCATGTGCTGCTCTGGTTTGCCAGAAGTGGCTTTGTCATGCTGGCCACATGACCTGGAAGCTATACGCCGCTCCCTCGGCCAATAATGCGAGATGAGCGCGCAACCCCAGAGTCGGTCACGACTGGACCTAATGGTCAGGGGTCCCTTTACCTTTACTTTATCCTTTGAAAAACAGTTCAGTTTATTAGAAGGTGCCAGCCTTTGGAAGAAAAAGAATCAAGAGTTCTTAGCATATTTACACTTAAATTAATTTTATGCCATTTAAACTGTCACAGCTATCTTCCACAAGAATATTGGGAACTGGTGAAGGGGTTAGACCCCTCTGTATTAAACACACACACACACACACACACACACACACACACACACACACACAGTTCATAAAACTGCAGTTCTCCCAATTCCTTGGGGAAAGGGAAATAAGGGTTAAACCACAGATACTAGCACATTGTTAGGTGCTTTGGTGACCAGCCCTGGAGATTTGTCCTATTTTGCATGTTAATGCATAATGTAACATTCTAAAGAACAAAAAAAAATGCCAGCAGGGGTGGTAGGAGAATCAATTCTAGTTATCAGCTTCCTTTTATTCAAGAAGTCTTCACAAGGGGAGGAATAGCTCCAGTGTAGCCTCATACCCTTAACACTGTCAGGAATACTTTTGGTGAAACTTAGGGTATACACCTCCTCTGCTATCGCACCAGTGGCTTCCAGCTCCGTAGAAAGTTTGTGAAGATTATAAGCAGCCTTCTGAAGATTTGCCCGTCAGTTTCCAAGTGATCTACCAGTGTGCAAATAAAAAACGCCAGTATAATCCCACCATATAATTGATTCATAACAGATTTCCAGGAATCTTTGCTTTAATCCTAGCTGTAGGTCTCTAGCACCAAAGTGTTCCTCCCCTCCCAATACTGTTGGGGGGAAGCACGAAAGTTAACAAACAAACAAAATGTATTCACTTTATTTTAGCAGTATGAATTATAGTACTGTACTGAGTATTTGTATAGCACATTTCAATCATCCAGTGTCCTTTATCTACATTAGCTCAGAAATCCTTACAACAGCTTTGTAAGGTAGGCAAGTATTTTTATCCCAAGATTGCAGGCGGAGGGTTGAGGCTGGCTTACTTACTGAAGGCAACCTACTGAGTCCGACAAGATAACATCTTGACCCACTCTGGGCCTCTAATTCTCGGAAAACACCATCACACCTAATGTTATCTGGGATGCACAGTTTGTTCGACGTCAGGCATGTTTCTGTCTCACCAAGATTATCTGTCCTGCAGGCTTTCAAACTGTGTTTCTTACCATAAGTGGTAAGTCAAACTATAGGCCCCAAATGGGTTGGCTACACAATTACTTGAAAGATTTTTCTGCTTATAGAATCACTTTAGCACATAGCACCAAAAGCACCATTTGCAAAGTAACATTCCTACCACTCTAAATTTTAACCAACTTTTCAAATGTGCAACTTGTAAGTTAATTAAGCCTGCACAAGGACTTATAAATTGGCTTTTGTTCACGGCAAACAAGGAAGTATTAATTTCGTGCCGTCTGATTTAGAGTTCAATCCTATGCATGCTTTGTTTAGAAGCTGAGTCCTACTGTGTGTATATAGCAGGAGTCCTTAAGCAGTGTGTGGATTACACTACCCTGGTCATTTGGTGACACTGTGGTCTAAACCACTGAGCCTCTTGTGCTTGCCGATCAGAAGGTCGATGGTTCGAATCCCCACAACTGAGTGAGCTCCTGTTGCTCTGTCCCTGCTCCTGCTAGCCTAGCAGTTCGAAAGCACACCAGTGCAAGTAGATAAATAGGTACCACTGCGGTGGGAAAGTAAACGGCGTTTCCGTGAGCTCTGGTTTCCCCTCAGCCTGAAAGCAAGATGAGAGCCGCAACCCCATAGTCACCTTTGACTGGACTTAACCGTCCAAGGGTCCTTTACCTTTACCTTTATAATTTAAAGAAAGTTTGAAAACTACTCATCTGTTACCGTGCCATCCTTTTCTTTAACAATGAACATTTTATCACCTGTTAACCACAAATGTGGAGTAGAATATATGTATATTTTAAAAAACTATTGAAGACTATTCTAGTTGTAGGGAAATGCGCTGGTATTTCCAGTTTAGAACTCTTCTATGTTTTCATCACACAGCACAGCTTGTAGTAGTACTACATCAGCCAAAGTTCCCCAGATCTCCAGTGCGCTCAGAGAGGTTCTTGAAACCAGGAGTTCCAATGCGCAGCTAGAACATTCCACACATTTTGTATGCAAAGCCCCCCCCCATGACAGAGAAAACACATGGGGCATCCATTCAACATTTTGTATTCTCACTAACACTGCTCATGACGTTTGCCAGCCATCTATTTAGTTTGCAGAGGAGGTACCTTGCTAAAGTATCATTTATTATTAAGAAGACATACAACAACTCATTTGGTGCACCGCCATATGCAGCAGAACACAAAGCTGTGCCATTGTATCTTCAGTATGTGTCTTGCTAAACAGACCTCATCCATCCTTCTGTTGCATCAAGATTAGGTAACTGCAACCCAGCACAGCATAGAGAGCTTTTAACAGTACAATCCTATACATCCAGTACAATCAGAAGCGAATCCCATTGAGTTCTACCAAGTAGGTGAGTACAGGATTGCAGAAGGTAATGCTGAACCATTCCATTTACTACCGGTAAGTTGTCTTTCTAGGTACATATGGACTAAGAAGTGCTGGTTCTAAAGTGGCATTATTAGTTAGATTTATGTTTATTCTGTAAGGTAGAACACGTATCAAAAGTCAGAGTTCTCCCCCAGCTCATTAACCGAGCCCCCAGAAATTTATGGAATGCAAAGATGTATTCAGCTTGGAAGGAATGATTAAGGGATACATCACAAAGCAAGGTTGTTTTGGTGCAGAAGGAAAAATGTAAGCTGCACCCTAAGTGTAAAGGTTGATTATTGGCTCACACAAGATGCTGTATTTTATATGCTATATTTTATACATGGTTCCCAAAGAACCATGAGCAGCAGGATTCTCCAACTCCTGCTGAAGTTCTACACTTTCCCCTTTCTAAATCCAGAGATTCCCTATTCAGTACTGTAATATACTTTGAAAATCTGAACAGAGAGCTGCATATGGAACCTCTGGATTTAAGATTAAGGGAGGCATTTTTTTTGTTTAAATTAAGCCCTACTTAATTCAACAGGGCTTATGCCCAAGTAATGGGGTTAGGACATCTGCCTAAATTGCTCTAAAACATGAAGGTAAAATTTGTACTAGCTACAATGCATGTTTGGTTTCCTTCCTGCATTCTGACATGAACAACATTCACACATAACACAAAGAATCAGAGTTTAAATACATGTGCTTTTGAGTGTCACAGAGAAAAGGTCTCATGTGTAGACTGCCCTAGCACAGATTTCAGAGGTTTTACAGAGTTATAGAGTCACTTATAGAAGCGGAATAAATACTGTGGAATGTAATATTATTAATGCAATACACAAAAGGGGGGGAAAGAAACCAATTCATGTTAAACTACTACTGCCTTGCATCTCATTTAGCAATCACAATATATATAAATATTTTCCTTCCCCCGCAAAAAAAACAATGCAAATCAGCTGCTGTTTTTAGCTTTGCAAGCCTATCAATTAAGAAGTTCCCCGTTATCCCCCAGAACCAGCAATGCATCCCCAAAATGCTTTTAAAACCCCTAGTTTAAACCCCATTTCAAAGCGTATCTGGCAAGTGAATTGGTTTGGCAAATTGTGATTAACAGCACCTACACTAGAGATCAATCCACCTCCACTTGCCCACAACCGCTATAACTTGCAAACAAATCCCACAGCAGCAACACGCCCCGGATCGAGATGCACGTGCGGTGGAACTGGGCTCAGCGCTTCCACCGCACTTAAAAAGTTGCCCATGCCTTCTAACTCACTTATTGCACGGACTTTGCAGCAGGTTGCCAAGGTCCGAATTAAAAATAAACATCTAAACGGAAGCATGCAAAATCCACCCCAGCCGATCTCCCTCCCGGGGCCTCCCCGTCCTGCTCTGATTGCCCCAGAGAGCCAGCAGCAGCTCTCCCCCCTCACCGTTGTGCTCATCGTATCCCCAGTGCATCGTGGCTAGTCCCCTAACGGGATGCTCTGGCTGGTGCCGCTGTAGTGGGGACGCAGAAAGGCGGACGCTCCACGAGGCAGGACCAAGCGCGCCCAGGGCGGCCCCGCGGCGCCTTCTTATGCTCCGCGCGCCCTGCAGCGCCGCACTTGGCCGCCAGGGGACCCAAGCAAGGGCGTCGCGGCGCCACCCTCGGGGGCCAGTCACTTGAGAAGACGCGCAAGGCTAGGCACAAGTTGTGTCGCCTTGTCTGGCCCTCTCTGCTTTCATGTATTAGAAAGCATTTCGAGACCGATCCTCAGCAGCTTTACTCAGCCTGCTGCTGGATCAGGACCAGCATCCCGTTCAGCATCCTGTTCTTACGGTGACCGACTAGACGCGTGTAGGAAGCCTGCAAATTGGACGTGTGCACGGTCGGCAGCACTCGGCCCACCTGCGATTCCCAGGAAATGGGATTCAGACGCATGGTTCTTGCTGCAGTGGCAGTAGAACCTAGCTAGCCGTCCTAGCTAGTACTTCCTAGTAAGATCGTGCGCAATGGATTAGGAACGTGGGGGGGGGGGATTCCTGCTGGATCAGCTCCCAAATACATCTAAATCAGCTCTGGCCCCCGCTCGTCCCAAATGCTCCCGTGCATTTGGGAGCATTTCCAGCGGGGTAGCCCTGAAGTGCGATCTGCTCGGAAGTAAGCCCCACTGAGTTCTATAGGACTTGCTTCTGTGTATAGAGGTATATACATATGCATATACATACATACATGCATATACATACACACACACACACACACACACACACATATGACACTGCAATCCTCCTAAACAGGAATATTATGAGTAACACGGGACTAGAGAGGGGGCTGTTAGTGAGACATCAGATCAGTCCAAGCCACAGCTAACTCCTTAGTTGCACGATTCAGATGTATACAAGCCACATGGTAGAGAGCCTTCTCAGTAGTTGTGCCAGCCCTGTGGAACACCCTTCTGTTAGATGTCAAAGTGATAAATAATTATAAGACCTTCCGTAGACATCTAAAGGCAGCCCTGAATTGGGACGCTTTTAATGTGTGATGTTCTGTGTTGTTGTTGTTGTTGTTGTTGTTTTTATGTATATTTTGTTGGAAGCCACCCAGAGTTGCTAGTCAGATGGGCGGAGTATTACTACTACTACTACTACTACTACTGTTATAGAAAAGTGGCAGAGTTTGAAATATGGACTTTCTACTTGTGAGCCATTAGGAGCTTATCAGCAATTCAACAATGAAAACATTAGTGCCCCTTTAGTTTTAAAAAAGTCCTAGGGGAGGGATCGAAGGGAAGCATGTATTATTTTCATGTTTGGTTTATTGCATAGTTTTTATTACTAAAAACACAAATAAATACATTTTAAAAACTGTAGCTTTTAAAAATGACATCTGTTTGGACTAATCACTTGAAACTTTCCATACATGATCTGCCCGATGAGCTCCTCTATAAATGTGCCAGATTTCAAACCAATCCAGTTAAGTTACAGGTAGGTAGCCGTGTTGGTCTGAGTCGAAGCAAAATAAAAAAATTCCTTCAGTAGCACCTTAAAGACCAACTAAGTTTTTATTTTGGTATGAGTGTGCATGCACACGAAAGCTCATACCAAGATAAAAACTTAGTTGGTCTTTAAGGTGCTACTGAAGGAATTTTTTTATTTTTCAATCCAGTTAAGATTGCCACAGCTACAAGTTAGCTGCGCTAAAAATTGACCTATTTACTATCATTCTTATACATATATTTCTTTCCAGTTCTGTTGAATATGTTTCAGGGAACATTATCACTTCATGTACGCTGGAAGTGAGGCATAGCATGTGGTGGTATGAAGTCATTCTCAAGTGAAAATAGGACAATTAGTCAGCCCCTAAGCATAAACAAAGATCTCCCACAATTTCATCATCCAAAGGATAATGTATTGGGTTTGAATTGTGGGTCCATCAACATAAGCAGGGATTCCAGGTCATGCCTGGAATCACACACATTTTATGCAATTTGGGCAGAATTAAAACCAGGCTAGTGTGCAATAGCTCCACCTCCATAAAAATAAAAATCAGACTTACTCTTCCCTCTTACATTCCTTTCCTTAACTGTGGCAGCCCAAGACCTTTGGGTGTCCTTCCACATACAGAAGAACTCAACTGGCCAGAGAACTGAATCTTATCTCCTTACTCATTCTGGTCAATGACCGTAATAAATTGATTCATTTGTTAATACCGATGACAGCACAGCATCCTCGACCACAGCTGAAAGAAGCAGGCTAGCTTAGGGGCTGAAGCACTCACAACTCTGTTGCCATCAGCACTGCACCACCAGCACCCGTCCCTCAGTTTCTGCCACCCAAGGCAGCCACCAACTGGCACTAACAAGTAAATAACCCAAAAAACTTCTCCCTGTGTCATCTTTCTATACCCCTAGCTAATACTAGGGTTGGATCTAGGAAGGAACCTAGACCTCATTTATGCAGAGGTGGCTTTTTTGTGTGAGAGATGTCACTGTGCTTAGCTGGGAGTACAGGTTGTTTATGGAGTTGAATAACCAGGGGTCACCAAACTTACTGCGCTTTGGGTCGGTGCCTGCAACGCCGATCGCGTGGCAGGCCGGAGGGTGGGGGAGTGTGCCCCCATACGTGTGCATACACGCTATTTCGGGTGCACCTCCGGGTCGCAGGAGCACCAGAAATAGCTTGTGTGCATGCTCAGGGGCCTCCTCCGACCCGGAAGTGCTCCGGAAATGACGCTTACGCATGTGCAGAAGCTATTTCCAGTGCTCCTGCAACCCGAAAGTGGGCAGCCACACCGCGCTGGTAAGAGTGGGTGGCGGGGGTTGCTGCAGGCCAGATAAATGAGTCCTTCAGGCCGTATCCGGCCCCCGGGCCGTAGTTTGGGAGTGCCTGACTTATACTGCAGTAGGAGGTTGCTGATAAAATGCAGTTTGTCCCATTTGCCTTCATTGCTATTGAGCTATTGTGTGAAATACAACTATTGTGAGCATGTATTAGAAATCAATGTTAACAGTGATATAATCGGACAATACTGCAGGCATCTTATATTTCATTTCCACAGCAATTGTATATGTAAAGGCACTGGTAACCACACATGGATGTAAAATATGTATGTATGTGATTTGGCTACAGTTGCTCTTTTTATGCTATTTCTTAGCTAGCTGTTGTGTTTTAATTTTTCTGAACTGAGCAAGCTTATGTGCATATTTAGTATAGTTTTCTCCCAACCTGCTGACCTTCAGGGATTTTGGACCAGACTAACTGGGGAGGGCACCAGGTTGGGGGAAGCTGATTTCATACATGCGCTGTGGTCTAAACCACTGAGCCTTGGGCTTGCCGATCGGAAGGTCGGCGGTTCGAATCCCCGCAACGGGATGAGCTCCTGTTGCTCGGTCCCAGCTCCTGCCAACCTAGCAATTCAAAAGCACGTCAAAGTGCAAGCAGATAAATAGGTACTGCTCCGGCGGGAAGGTAAACGGCATTTCCATGCGCTGCTCTAGTTTCGCCAGAAGCGCCTTAGTCATGCTGGCCACATGACCCGGAAAAACTGTCCGCAGACAAACGTCGGCTCCCTTGGCCAGTAAAGCGAGATGAATGCCACAACCCCAGAGTCATTTGCGACTGGACTTAACTGTCAGGGGTCCCTTACCTTTTATTGTACATGTAAGGTCCTTACTATGTGAAATGTGCTCATTACATGCATGCTATGGCAGGTTTTCAGGATCTGAATGGAAAACATTCAGCAGAAATCACAGGAAGATCATCTAGTCCTAACCTGCTATTTGAAAGGCAAGCCCATCTATCTAGAATATCTTCCTCTCCTGTCAACCCTCTTTACAGTTTGGATGACAAAGGGACAGAGAGAGAGAGCAGCTGCACTACACAGTGGTATAGCTCTTGTAGAGCCGCTGGCATGCATTGTGTAGACAAGAAATGAACACGAATGGCAAATTGTTCCGTGCCGCCTCTTGGTTTATCTGCTCCCAAGGCAGCAAGAGAAAGATGCTCGTTGAGAATGAGCACAAAAGGGATATGTGAGAACAAGGAGATAGTGCAAAGAATACTGGCCGGGGAGATAAGCGATTGCCCTTTCCCAGGCCCATATACTGAAAAACCTGTTGCAACTACTGCTGCACTGGTAAACTGATGTTGAGCAAAAAGGCTTCAGAAAACCACTGACTTGCTAATATGAGTGTGTGGTACCTCTGAAATAGAACACACTGATCTTCAACTATTTCAAAACTATTTGAGTTTTCCCCTCTAAGGTTTTGCCTCCATAATAATGTGCTGTCGTAAAGTGAGTCAGAATAGTATGGTGGCTAAGAAACAGAATTGTGATTCAGCTCAAATCTCACCTCTTGCCAAAAACTCACGAGCCTCTCAGCCTCAGCTTTCCCTTATCCACAATATGTGGGGAATAATCTTTTTTGTCCTACCTTTCAGAATTGTTGTAGGAATAAAGCAATGCAAGGGCTATAAGAATGCTATGTCTTATCACAAAATGTGCTGTACTGGCAAGTGCGTTCTGTCAGAACTGTAAAACCAGTACGCACTTGAAGGTAGTGCAATTCTCTGTGCACTCAGGCATTTCCTTATTTCAGTAGTTTTGCTGTTGGAACAAATTCTTAGCTTCAATGATTGACAAAAGAATGAAATACCTCTCAATAACCAAACTTCTGGATGAATGCATCCAGAATTCTGTTCTGAGCTCTAAGAGAACTGCTTAATACCCCCATCTGAAAAGGAATAGAATGGAAAGTACGTAATTGCGGCCAATATGTCACACAAAAAGAAGACAGAATTCTGGGCCGACCCATGGGCTGTTCAGCAGAGGTCCAGGCAAGCTGAACCCAAGCCATTTCTCCTCTTTTCTGTCTATGACTTCTTTAGCATTGTCTACAGCAGTTCTGAGCAAGGTGATTGCTTCTTAAAGGTGCATCCATGTGGCATCTTGAAGGGCATGTGGGTGTGCAGGCATGTACCGTATGTATCCAGTGCACACATCACATCTCCTTATCTGAAATCCTGGACAGCCGCTGCTAGTCAGTGTAGACGATTCTAAGATAGATGGACCAATGGTCTGATTCAGAATAAGGCAGATTCCTGTGTTCTTTACCCCTATTCTACAGCATGTGTAGAATAGACCTTAAACAAACTGTGAGCTAAAGGGAACCTCGATTTGTGCTCCTGGAAACACCAGTTTTTAGGGAACCGCAGTGAGGATAGACTATTGCCTTCATGCTTTACTTTTAGGCTTGTGATTGGCCACTGACTGAAACAGGATGCCAGACGTGTACACACAATATAGCATTTTTAGCCCATTCGAGCCCATTTCACTCCTCAAAGAATTCTGACCAATGTAGTCTGTAACTCTGGGAGGAGTAAACTACAGAGCCCAGAATTCTTTGGGTGAGGTGGAAATGTGCTTCACATGTGCTTTAATGTGATCCAGCAACTTTCATCGTGTTTTTAAATATATTAAATATAAGAGCGCATTGCCACCTTCAGTTTGGTGCTGATATTGCAATTTGGGTTATGTTTTCCGAAGCGCCTAGGCAAGTTTGCCCCAACAAAGCCATTTTAAAACTGAGATTCCCAAAATATGTGATCGTCTGCAAAATATACAGCTTCCTACCCTTATTTGTCAAGCATAATAAGCCTCTACTTCCAGTGTTCAGACACGGAGTGTTGCTGCTTATGCAGTGAAAGCCACAAGAGAGTGGTGTCAGCTGGCTTGAGGGAGCCCTCGCGAAAATACTCAAAATACCAAACGAATCCCCATTTAGGAACCGCCAAAACAACCCCATGAAGACTGAATTTGCTCAATGGGCAGGGAATGCTGACTGTGTGTATATGTAATGTAAAATCAGGTGGAAACCGAAGTTAGTGACTAATAAGATCTAATCAAATCCGCAGCACCCACACCCACACCCTGCAAGTTTCCTCCACGCGAGCACAGGCAAAGATTGCACCACCCAGGGGAGCTCTCCGCAGACACTCAGCTTCTGGCACGGGCATGTAGCTGTCGCTTTCTGATGACGTCAGAAGCCGGCGCAGCCACACGTGCTGCAGTAGGCAAGGGCAGAGCCAGGAAGCCGGACGAGTTTGCAAGGCGTTTGGCTGTGCGTGCAAAGAAGGTAAAGCCGTGGGAAGAGCCGGGGGGGGGGGAATGGAGGTGTGGGCTCTGACTTCAGGTTGTACCCGCGTTTTACCCTCCTGTAAGCGAGATATATAAGCGGCGCAGAGTGCAACTGCGGAACTCTGCCCCCCGCAGTGATGGCCATCAAGTTTTGTTGGGCAAATTTGTGGAGGGCGACGCTCTTAATGGCTCCTTACCCACGATGGCTGTGCTCTCCCTTCGAGGTCGGAAGCAGCAATGCGCCTAAATGCCAAGGGCTGGGAACCGGAGGAGGGGGAGAGGGGCTCTTGCGCTCACCGGGTCCTGCTCAGGACCGGGTTTAGGTTTGATGAGGCCCTGAGCTACTGAAGGTAATGGGGCCCTTTATATGTCCAGCTGTCCTTTGTCAACAACAAATTGCCGCTGTTTTTTGTGTTGAATATATGCTATATGGTAATTTATGGACCTAATAGGTATCTAAAGCCATTTGCACATAACAAAACATGTATTTTATCAAAGTAATTGTTGAACTGAAATACAATTAAGAGGAAATATATTAATAGTGAAATTTGGGGGGGGGGGGCAAGAGAGTGGGGCCCTAAGCAATAGCTTGTTTAGTTTATACGTAAATCTGGTCCTGCTGGTCCTGTTTGAGGTTTTCCTGAGGACATCTGCGCGGCCTCTAGGATAACAGTCTGCTGGACTGGATGGGCCTTTGGCCCAACCCATCAGACTCTCCTTGTCAATGTAATGTTGCAGTGTATCCTCAGGGCCTAAGAGGAGTGCTCCTGTTTACAGCTGCAACCAGCCCGGAACCCTTATAGGGGAGATTTTCTTCTTCTCCCTTATGCAGCCCTATTTCCCTTGGTGTGTTGTAGTATCTCAGATGTTGGACTACCGTTCCCAAGATCTCTGACCATTGGGCATGCTGGCTGGGGCTGATGGGAATTGTAGGTTGGGGACTCAAGGTTGGAAAAGGCTGTGCTAGAGGACTGCCAATGCAACTGGACATTTTATGGCTGTGTGTGGGAAAGGGCACACAGTTCTGGAGAGGATATACTGTAACTCCTTTTTCTTATAGTGCCCCGTTATAGAAGGGATGGGTGCGACCCTGGTTCTCCAGATGTTGCTAGGCTCCAGTTCAGATGATGATCGCAAAATCTGGGTTGGTTCGTATGGGGAGACGTGGTCTCTTGCTCTGCTATGAAGCTGTACTGGCTGGTTCAGATTACTGGTTGCACCCTGCTGGCCCTTTAAACTTGTTGCTTACAATCTTAATACACTTAAGTGTGCACTTGAATTCTGGGTTGAATTGTAGCTATTATGTGTCATTTCTTAGCACTTGAATAGGGAGGCATTTGGGTTTATAGCTTCATTTTATGCAAGTCTCAGTTGCTTTAAGTTTAATGGGACTTCTTCCCACATACGGTAAGTGTGTAAGACTGTAGCCTTATTTGCATCGAAGATTCAATTAGCTTTTAAGTATTATTGCTTACTACAGCAGCCAAAACACATTATTTAAACTCCTGAAAACAATATTTTAGGCAATGGGCAAGAACAAGGCAAAAAGTCAGAAGCCGATGAATGTATTCCATGTGGCCAACAAGAAAATTGCAAAGGTTAAAAGGAAAGCAAAGCCCGTGACGACAAATCTAAAAAAGGTTAGTTTTAGAAGATTCCTTCTTGATAATTGTTTTGGATTTTTCATTAGGAACATCTTAACAACATGTGCTGCACATGATAAATGGAAACAACCTTAGTTTATGTCATATGCCATTCTTTCTCAACCTTGGGTCCCCAGGTGTTGGACTACGACTCCCATCATCCCTGACCGCTTGCCCTTCTCACTAGGGATAATGGGAGTTGTAGTCCAACACCTTGAGACCCAAAGTTGAGACAGGATGGCATATGCAATTGCAGTGTGATGGAAGGTACAGGACATTCTACTAGTCCCATTCTTGACTTCAAATCCAAGGTAAATGAATGCATTTGGGGGGGGGGGGATTGTGTCTGCTGACCCAACATCTCCATAACTTCAACTTGAGGTTAGTGAGGACAGAAAATATGACCCAGCTCTCCCTCCATATGCATGTAAAGGCAACAACAATACTACTACTACTACTACTACTAATATAATAATAATAATAATAATAATAATAATAATAATAATAATAATAATAATAATAATTTATTTATACCCCGCCCATCTGGCCGGGTCTCCCCACCCACTCTGGGTGGCTTCCAACAGAAAAATACAGCACAATAATCTATTAAACATTAAAAGCCTCCCTGAACAGGGCTGCCTTCAGATGTCTTCTAAAAGTCTGGTAGTTGTTTTCCTTTTTGACATCTGTTGGGAGGGCGTTCCACAGGGCAGGCGCCACCACCGAGAAGGCCCTCTGCCTAGTTCCCTGCAACTTGGCTTCTCGCAACGAGGGAACCGCCAGAAGGCCCTTTGTGCTGGACCTCAGTGTCCGGGCAGAATGATGGAGGTGGAGACGCTCCTTCAGGTATACTGGACCGAGGCCATTTAGGGCTTTAAAGGTCAGCACCAACACTTTGAATTGTGCTCGAAAACGTACTGGGAACCAATGTAGATGTTTCAAGACATGTGGTCTCGGCGGCCGCTCCCAGTCACCAGTCTCGCTGCCGCATTCTGGATTAGTTGTAGTTTCCGAGTCACCTTCAAAGGTAGCCCCACGTAGAGCGCATTGCAGTAGTCCAAGCGGGAGATAACTAGAGCATGCACCACTCTGGCGAGACAGTCTGCAGGCAGGTAGGGTATCAGCCTGCGTACCAGATGGAGCTGATAGACAGCTGCCCTGGACACAGAATTGACCTGCTGGAATTGTAGTGCTGGAAGTGACCCAAAGGGTAATCTTGTCCAGCCCCCTGCAATGCAGGAATCTTTTGCCCATCATGGGGCTTGAACCCACAACCCTGAGATTAAGAGTCTCATGCTGTACTCATGAATTTTTCTTGGCTGAATAAAGACACAGGTCACTTCCAGATTACCCGTTTAATGAGCATTCATCCTGATTTATTTGCTGAGAGATTAGATGACATTGGCTGTTTAATGATTCGTTTGTGAAGAGATTAGATAACGCTTTGATGGAATGTAATCCCCCATTTTCCAGTCACTCCTCATCACTTGAGAGTCTGATCTTTTGGGAACATGGGTTTTTATTAACCAGAGCTCCAAATCAGCTTTAATTTTACAGTACAGCCTGAATCTGCTGGAATGGGATTGAATTGCCCCAAGAACAGCAACAGTCTGGAAATGCCTGTAGTAATTTTCTCATGTTTAAAATCTATAAGCCCGATTCTTGGAAGTGAGTGATGCATTTCTATTTTTGCATATTTTTGAAAGACTTCGCCCTACCTCAACCTAATGAACAAGCTGAACCGTTATGTAAGAATGGTTCCCTTGGTGAACTTTTGAAATCTCAGTATACTGTAGTTTAGTGTCATGTATATCCTCCAAAGTTAATTTAAAACACAACACATTGAGTTTCTATAGCTTATTGCACAGAAAATGCTTTTAGGTTGATCTTGAAATACAAAAGCCTAAAATTTGTTTTCTTTTCCCCCAAAGATTAATATTGTGAACGATGAAAAGGTTAACATGGTGAATAAGGTATTTACAGAAGTACAGAAAGAAGTTAAACAATTGTCCAAAGCCATTTCATCAGACTCTCCAAAGAGCTGTCAGGTAATTCCTTTGCCTTATACAAAAATTAAGCCAAGCCTCTTTTCACAATGTACTGGAGTTATAAGGGGAATGTAAACCCACTGTGTTACTTGGAACTTTGTGATATTAATTTATTGCATTTGATTTTGGCATGGAAATCTGTTCCTATATGTTTGGCTCTAGATATCCCCTTTTACTCTTTCATTTGGCATCTGTTATTATATTTTGTTGTGTTACTATGCTGCATTTAGGCTTCAGTTTTCAATGAGATGGTGGTTGTAAGTGTATTCTTAAATTAAACATGGACACTGGACCCAAATCGCTGAGCATGTGTGTTTCCCTCATCAGATTCCAAAAGCTCTGGAAGGTGAACCAGCCAACGTGGATGCTGCTGCTGACTTGCTGTCCCAATTGTAGTACCAAATAGTATGTATTACATCAATATTGCCCCCCCCCCCGAAAAATTGGCAAAAAGCAACTCTTTGTATAGTTTTATTTTAAAAATCTTGTTAATGTACAAGCATTGGCACCCTTTTAATACAAACTACAAATAGTGCTTTCCTAAATCTAGGAATGTGGAATGTCAGAAGTAAAAAACAGAGAACAAAATAAAGTGCTAATTAAAAAGGCACTCCACAAAAGTGTTCACTGAAACAATGTAGCATAAACTAGTTAATGCCCTTCATTCTACAGTTGGCAGTGGGAGTTTTAGACACAAAAGGTCAGAATTTTGGAATGATTGTAGAGGATTTCCAGGTGTATAAAATGCAGCAGTCTGGAGTTGTACAGGAAGCAGAGTTGGGCTTATGAAACTTTGGTTCCTAAAGAACAAATAAAAAGAACTGGGGCTTTCAAGTAACTGTATTAAGCTACTGTAACATTTCTAGGAACACCAATCCCTGCACTGCAGTAAAATGAAGCTTCTGTTTTACTGAGTTTATAAGTTGATCAAAATAATGAAGTACAGGGGAAAAGGTACACACCCAGTGTTGGTGAACTACAGATGTTTTACATTCATAATTTTAAATACTTGTGTTATGAAATTAAGTCTACAATATTATATCGTTAGAGGTAGATGAGGCAATCTGGCTGCATCAAATCTAGTAGTTCAGTATCTGCACATCAAAGAGGTCACAGACTCCTTCGTTATCATCCAGGTTGAAGTTGTAGTCATCTCCAGGAGTAGGAGACAGCCGTAAGAGGGGGAAAACTGCAGAGGGGAAAAGAAATATTACTGGTAATTAAAGCACAGTTTGTGTCACACAGCTACAGTACCAGTCCTTTGCAAATGAATACATAACTATCCTGATTTCTAGTTCTGAATTGGCATTATTATTCTCCCAGCCTCCAAAATCATTATCATTGCTGCCACATTCATCCTACATCCTGGAAGACTGCTGAGAATGAGGTTGGCAAACATCCTGCTCCAGTACAGCTTTCCACATATGACAAATAGAAATTCATGCTAGCTTTGACTGTACTGGGTAGAAAGGCAAAGAACTGGTAGAAGGGATACCCATTTTGTTAGTAAAAGCATGCAGCGCAAAATGTGGATGTGTCTTTATGTTAAGTCTGTTTAGCGACTCAAATCTTGATGGGTCAGCACAGCAAAAGTGAATACTGTGCAATGGAATTTATTACCCTCTGGTGAAGTCCACTTAGTAGGGGCATGCAGAACGACTGTGTGCATTATCTTGTGGAATTTGGTAGGAATAAGGAACTAGCAGTGTTGTTCTATGAAATGAGCTTTAAACACATATAATGCAAAAATGTGGATTGGATGACATATTATCATCCAGTACATTTACTGTACTGAAAATGGAGAAGTGTTAAATTGTATTTTCCCCACCCCCTCAGGTATGAAGCGGAAGGGACAGCTCACAACCAGCTTATACAATTTGGAAAAAGCAACTGGAACGCCTCTGATGGAATCAAAGAGACATGAGATGCGATGGTCTTCAGGCAACAACAGAGATGTCGCACAAGTTATTTAAGATGAAGACTCCCATTCATATGGTGCACGTATAGATCAGGGCAAAGTCATTTTTCTGAACAGGTGGTCTAAAATTGTGGGACTCTGAAACAGCAAGTGCACTGAAGTGAAGCAACAATTTTTAAATAAGCGTATCAACCACAGTTATAAAATTAAATTCTTTGTTGGCTTGTTAATGGAATGCAACAAGGTTACAAAGAAAGCAGTTGTTGAATTTGCTTGCTTCATTCGGAAAAAAGATTGCGGAAGCAGGGTGGCATAATAGCAGGGCTATGAAGAATAGTTGGACCGCTGAGAACATTTTTTTTATATTTACAGCTGAAGTGCAAAACCATTTCATCTAGATGCTAAAGATCAGAAATATGTTTGAGAGAAAACTTAATCAAAAATGAAGCTTAATTATTATAGGGGATAGTGGGACAACCTAAAGCTGATTTGGTGGTGGAAAGCCCCCACATCCTCCTAATTCATGGGCAAATTCAAAAGGGAAAAACACTATATATGGCATTTGAGAAATTTGTGGGGAAAGCTTTGGACCAGGCATGCTGCTGGTACAGACTCCTTGTACACAATTTGGCAGAGCAAAGATTTATTTTGCAATGCAGTTCATACACCACTGGCAATTATTAGTGTTGGAATGTGACCTCAGGCAGAGTCTGCTCAGGCATTTCATAAGGAACATTCTCCTGGTGAGTTTAGTTTTGAGATTCATGTCCAGCCATCTTCCTGTATTGGCACAGGGCCATCATGGGTTGAATCCCCACTAAGTTTGTTAAATTTTAGCCTACCTAATTCCAATAGGCCCCAAGTTCAACCTATGTTAGTCAGGATTCAATCCCATGTGTGAAGTATGAAACTTTGGACAGGAGGAAACTACTAGCAAGATATAAAGCTGGAGGAGTAAAAGTCTATGTCAAATGTACATGTTTGTAGACTGCTCATGCAACAATTTATGATGATCCAACTTGCAGAACAGATGACACTCTTAGAGTGTAGGAAACCAGGTTTTGATGTATTTATTGGGTGGTTGTGAGAAAGTCATAATTTATCTCAGGCTAAAAGTGAGGAACTCAAGCATACTATCCTGACCTTTGAAGGCTGGTGGGTAAGCTGCTAAATAATTCTGCAAACAGCATGTTGCAGTAATTCACAGGTAACAATTTGCAAGTGGGAAAGGCTGTCAGCTATAGGTTCCCATGCCATTATTATGAAAACACACTCAATTAGGTTTGTACAATGGGTGATCTGCTCATTCAGAGTCTGCAATAAAAGGATGCTGTTTCAATTAACCCTGATGAATCCTGGGAGTCTGGAATTGGTATTTAAATCTGGAGCCTATGGGTGGTTGCCTGGTGTTTTCAGTGAGCTAAGCTCCCAGCTGTTTGCTGCTCTTATTTACTCAAATAATGGAAATCTTAGTGCTGCTGAGTAGTGCCACTCAACATGCTATATTACTCATCCAACAAATTATTCTAGAATGTGCCATATGAATAACACAATCTAAAGCTACACTCTTATGCAAACTTTTCAGAAAGTAAACCCCATTGACATCAGCAGGACTTACTTCTGAGTAAACTGGATTGTGTTGATGACTCTACATATTTAAGAAAGTGGGAACTACAGTATAAAATACACTTTGGACCCTAAAGAGGGCTCTGGTTAAAATTGTGGGCAGAAAGCATTTAAAAAGCAAACTGCAGTCTTTGACCCTTTCCTTATTTGTTAGGAGTTTTGCTCAGGCAAGTGGAAATAAAAATGATAATTTGTGTGGCTTTGCTCACATATTTCTTGCATTCCTAAGGAGTGTCCCAGCATTGTTTGTAATTAAAGATTGGAGGAGGGCATACGTACTAAAGTTAGGGAAACTCACTTGCTTTGTTAACTGCAAGCAGCAAAATGCCACGGAATGCCCACCTGCTCTAAACTCAGCAGGGTAAAAAAAATCATGAAATCTAACTGCTTCAAGTACATTTCCACCTAAAACTCTAGCAAAGGGATGTTGAGCTGGCATTTGCAGGGAACTGTTAACTAGTGAAGCAGAGACATCATACTTTGTAAAGAAGGATGAGACAATGAGAACATAAACTTACCATCAGAGGACATCAGCTCATCAATGATATCGCTGTTAATTATTCCTATGAACACAAAAAGCAAATTCATGGCTATCCACATAGACAATAAGATCAAATTACAAGGCTTTCATATTTCCAGTTGGCATGTGCAGTTAGTCAAGTAAACGTTTTAGGTACAGGTATTTAAGGCTCCTGAAATTTTCCATAGGCTTTTAATATTTCATGTAGTCTACTCTTTGGTATTTCTAGTGAAATGGAAATACAGAGTGGCTTAACACTCGGCATGATTCTCAAGTTACAGGATTCAGAAAATTACAAAACAAAATGCCAGGTCAGTTATGAATTGTATTTTGTAAACTATCATGCACCACCCCTGTTTAGCCTACACTGAAGGAGTAGCTACCGTGTTTCCCCTTTTTTAAGACACCGTCTTATAACTTTTTTCCTTAAAAAAACACAGGGTGGCTTATTTTTGGTGGGGTGTCTTATGGTCTCCTCGGCCGGGCCAGGCCGCTGGCTCAGGGTGCTGCTGGGCGCTACGCGCAGCGCTGCTGAGCTCTGTCCTACCTGACAAGGCTGTTGTATGTATTAGAACAATACAATGTATGCACAAAGATTTCAGCGCTCTGAGGTGCTATTGAGCTTGGACTCTCCTACATGGGAGGTTTTTAAACCCAGGTTTGGACGGCCAAGGCTTCTCCAGCTGTGACTGCCATCTGATGGGGATTATTTTAGCTGTGATTTCTGCATAATTGCAGGGGGTTTGACTGGATGGCCCTTGGGGGACCCCTTCCAGCTGTACAGTACTATATTCTCAGGTCTTCAGGTTCACAGGTCTTCTCCATCGGTGATGGGAAAACCTGTGTCCCTCCAGATGATCATAGAATCGAAGAGTTGGAAGGGAACCCCAAGGATAATCTAGTCCAACCCTCTGCAATGAAGAATCATCAGCACCATGCTCTAACCAATGGAGCAAATATAGATATAAATAGGGTTGCCCTGTCTCCTATTTTTTCCAGGACACGTCCTCTTTATCACAGGCAGAGTCGTCATAGCGATCCATAATTAAAAACAGGAGTTGCCAAATGCGTCCTCTTTTTTGCTTTTGCAAAATATGGCAACCCTATTAAATAATGAAATAGAAAGCCCCCATCGGGTGCGCGCTCCCACCTTCCCACCGCATCCCCCTCCGATCGCCCTTTAAAGGCGTTTTCTCCGCTGCGCCCCTTTTAAGACAGGCCTGACGGAAGAAGAAAGGGGCAAGGGCTCTGCTGGGTGCTCCGAGCTGCTGAGCGCTCCGCGCGCTCCAGCAGCTGGTTCTGGGCAGCGGGACGGCAAGCCTCCTCCTTGGCCGGGCAGAGGCAAGGCCGCTGGCTCTGGCACTCCGTCCGGCGCTGCCGGGTGCTCTGAACTGCTGAGCGCTCTGCCGGGCGGAGGTGAGGCTACTGGCTCTGTCGCTCCGCCTGGTGCTGCTGGGCGCTCCAAGCACTTGGCGCTGCGGAGCGCTCCGCTCTGCAGCAGCCGGTTCCGGGCGGCGGGGCGGCAGGCCTCCTTAGCTGGGCGGAGGCGAGACTGCTGGCTCTGTCGCTTCGCTCCGCTCTGCAGCAGCCGGTTCCGGGCGTCGGGGCGGCAGACCTCCTCGGCCGGGTGCTCCGCGCGCTCACCACTACGGTACAACAGCAGCCGCTTCCAGGCCCCGCTGGCTGGCTGGTGCGCTCGGCGGTCGCGCTTTTAAAATCCAGTCACTTAAATAGGATCTCAGTCTAATTACTGCCAGTAGTGGCCATAAGGAGGGTGTTAGTTTTCATACACGGCATGGAGGTATGTCTTATTTTCGGGGTATGTCTTATCTTTCGCAACTGCTTAAAAATGCTGCCATGGCTTACTTTATGACTACGCCTTAAAAAAGGGGAAACACGGTAGGAGCGAATCAAGTACTCCTTTATAGTATTTTCATAATAAAACACGCTTAGTTTTTATGTACAGTTCTGTTCAAAATGCTTTACATTATCAGTAATCCTTGCAGTCATCCTCTTGATCAGCCTTCCCCCAACCTGGTGCCTTCCATATACTTTGTATTACAACTCTTACCATCCCTAACCATTTCCATCAAAACCATTTGCCCATGAACACCTGCTTCACAAAACAACTACAAAAGCAAAGATACTCTCCTAGAAATACAGCCAATGTTAAGACAGTAAAAAAAGTCCACAGCTCAATGTCGTCATTCTGGCTACAGTCCTGTTTTACACTTCAGGACACCAGCAAGTGTCCTCCCCCCCCCCCTTCAAAGTTATAATCAAACGAAGTATGTAATTTACCTCCAGGCTCATCCATCTTTGCAATGTCAAATGCATTTGGCTTCAGAATACTATTTACATCCAGCGGAAGGAAGGACTGGCAGGTATTTGAGCTAGGTGTAGTTTCTGTTATAAGGCTGTTATACAGCTCAGAATCTGGAATGCCAGCATAAAGAGTTTCAGGAGTCGGGCTCTCCTGCAAACTGTTGTCTACAGGGTGGGAAAGTTCACATTAGAAATCAACAATATTAATTCAACGCAAATTACTGGAACACAAACATTTCTGATACAGGCACAAATTCTTTGTTACCACAAGCTCATATTTTAATATTGGCATGCACTTGCTTTTAGTGATGATAATGTGAACAGCAAAAATATGTTAACTAATTCTTAATACATGGATTTTGCTGCTTACATGTCAACAGTCACATGTAAGCATTGTCTCCCACCCACAAATCCTTAGCTCACCCCCCCTTTTATATTTTAAATTTTCTGCCAATTGAGAAAAGGGGAAATCGCTACCTGTTGACATATCTGTGACTGGTGGTATCCGTGGAAGGGATTGACCCTGCTGAGGAGGATCTCTAGACTCCACCTTCTGGGGATCTACATTCAGTTTAGGGGAAATCAATGGAGCTGGCAACTGAGATGGAGGTTGCATGAGGTCATCTGGAGGTGGTACCGGAAAAACCACTGGCTTTGAGGAACTGGACTCTTTATTTATAAGCAGCACATGGATGGGCCCCGAATGACTCTTCAGATTGATCTGGTATTTGTTTTGTCTCTTTAGAAAGGAAGCAAAGTTAAAAGGTAAAGCCACCATCCTTTATGGCAGTAGGCTTAGCAATTAAGTGTAACTGGACTGAAGTAAAAAAAAAACTGCAGGTGAAAGCTGTGTACTGAACAGGTGAGAATGTGCTTGTTGATAAGTTGAAATCATAAAGAACAACTACACAAGTATACCCTCTCACCTCTAATCTACATCATAACCCAACGTATCTTCACATGGTCAAACTGTTTGGAAGCTAATTGTCTGGAAACGACCATGCACACTGAACACGCATCCTGTCTCAGAACTGAATCAAAATTTCAGCGAATGTTGCTGCCGCCTGTAGTAATGCTTTTGCTTTATACTAGTGATGTGAAACCTCTGACCCATGAGCTTAACCAGGCCCGCCAGAGCTTCCCATTTGGTGCATGAAGCCATTTGAGCCAAGCTACACCCACCTATCCATCTCCTGGTGTCATATGACATCAGGTGAGGGGCAGGCAAAGTCATGGGTTCAAATAGTGCCAAATTCAAACCATTCAGAAGGTAATGTTCTGGGTTCATTGGAAATTTAGATGGTACCACTCAATTCTCTCTTGGATCAAGATGTGAACAATCATTTGGAATAGCGGTCAATTTCCTCCTTCCAACTGCGACAAAAAGCAATTTGTATGACTTTTGCTAGCAGCAAAGGAAACTTGAAACTGAAAATGTGGAGCAAGTATTTCCTCCTGGAAATTCTAAAAAAAACCCAAACCCCTACTGTGTTAATATGTTTCCCTCAGGCTCAGCATAAATAACTATCAGCATCACTATCAGTAATTTAATAGTTGAAGTGATGAATGCTGCATGTTTCAATGAAACAATTTTTTTAACAGATTAGAACACAAACTAGGTATAATACTATTTTATGTTATTAATTTAGCAAATTTATTCTGTAAGCACAAGTCCCAGTTAGAACATATACACTACTTGGGTCCAAAACCTTTTTAAAAAATTATTATTATTTGCTAACCACACAGATTAAAAGAGCTGTTTATACATACCACATGAGGTACAGGAACTTCTAACTGTGTGCCAGAAGGAGCCTGAATTGCTAGTAGTGTATCCCCTGATTGTGGAGTAATTGTCAAGTGTTAGCTGAATGCATGCACACTCAATCCTGGATAGTATACAGGTAGGCCAATGGGTCATGAAAGCATGTCAGAATAAATATACAAAATAAAATTCAGCATACTTGCAGAGGTTTACATGATCAAATAAGATATGCTATATTTCAGGGTGAAAAAAACCACAATACAGGATGGCTACACTGTATAAAGAGAAATCATGTTTTTAATGGAAGAAAGTCTTAAGTGATCCTAAACTGGCCATTTCACTTCCCCATATTCTACCAGCTTTATTTTCAGAGTCCTACCGCACACAAAAATCTGGTGCTGTCTTTGCTTTAGCACATTTACTCTGAAATCATGGGCCACTATATTCATACAGGGCTTACTTTCTTGAGTTTTAGGATTGTAGCTGAAATCCAGATCTACATAAAAAGCAGAAGCAGAGAACATGCAGCTCTCCAGATGTTGTGAGACTGCAACTCTCATAAACCACAGCCAGCATGGCCAATAATTAGGGATGATGCTACTGGCCTATAAACTTGCATCTGGAAAGCCACAGGCTCCTCACCTCTAGCAGAAAGAGAAAGAACTGGTCTTCTGCTAAGGAGTTATGAGGATTTCTTTTGGAATCCCTGCCTCTGAAAATCAGTTCTGAAAAACAGAAATCTAACTCAAACACTATTTTAAACACATGCTATGTGATGAACTTTTTGCACTAGCCGATAAGAGGACCATATAGTGAACACAACAGGGTTTTCTCCTGACCTGACACCATTTAACAAACATGTCAAACTTCTCAACAACTTACCGTTGAAGCAGTCACAAATGTCTTCATGAGTGATGTATGAAAAAGTGGTCTGTGTCAAGGAAAGTTTCAAAATAACATGATGCTGCTGACCTTCTCAAGTACATTTTAGGAAATTTACCCGGCTAGTTAGGTACCGTAGTTCTGTTTCAATACCTGTATTTTGCCTGTCATACCCTGGAGTAATGACTGAAATTGCAGAGTTTAAAACACATTCATTTTAATTATTAAACAAAATTTATATACCATTGGATTGTAAGAAAACAGCTCTAAGTTGTTTAGCAAAAAACAGCCTCTGCCCACTTTATATCTTGGGTATTAACAAGTCCCATTAGGCTGAGTCCAAAGGTGCTGTTGCATGAATGGAAAAAAATAATCTGTTCAGACAAGTCACCCAATTCACTGCTGCCCAAAAAAGGATTCTGAGGATGAGGGACGATCTGGAACAAGATGCAACATAGTACAGAGGGCTGCAGCAGTGGGGGAATAAATGAAAAATGAAGCACTGCCTTGTATGAGAAGGCTTTCCATTTTTGAAACAGCACCTGTGAACACAATGAAACTTCTATGTAAACACTGAATGGGATCAAACTGGTAGCTAATGCTAAGCTACCAATATAATTTTGTCCAATACAAGTTGGACATGTATGCCATTTTGCCTCCCGATCTGCATTTCACTTCCCCTATTAATCCACTACGGTTCTAGGTTCCCACAACTCATTTTGAATAGCCAGACAGAAAATTAGTATCAACTGTTGTCAAACCCTTCAAAACTCCCATTTGAGGAAAATGCCCATCACTTATTCCATCTCCATTTTCTGTGTTTCACCAAGGCATAGCAGCAATAATTCCATTTGCAAGAATTACACAGCATGTTTCAAAGGATATCATTTATTTGTGGAATCTTCCTTAACATTTTTTATGCTTTGCTGTAACCACAGTTTCTGCTGATCCAGCTCCTTTTCTTTTAGCTCCAATTCTTCAATTTCTGCTTCAAGGTATCTTAGTCTATCTACGACTTCCTTCGTATTGCAACCAGCACCTACACCTCTTAAGAGAGAGCAAAAAAATTCAATGCTACTATAAATGAGTAACAAACAGGCAAAAGTAGAAAAGATATAATAGCAGCAAAAAATTTAATTCTATAAATGGTGTAATATCAATTAAATTTCAATTGGATTTTGATTCTGTATATGAGTAGGGAGACTTTCAAAGGTTGCACACAAGAAAGACAATCCATCTCTTTTTTGGGTTTTCATGTGTGATTTTCTGCTGAACTGTGGAGCCTCTGTTGCTTGACCACCAATGAAAGGGTTTGCATTTGTGGCAAAATATACTTCTAGGTCCTAACAAACAACTGCCTGGAGACTAGTGTCTGCAGAGAATATGAAAGCTGGTATTGCTGACATACATTGTTTTCATTACATATATACATTGCTTTCATTACATAAATACCTAACAATGATAACACTCGTCCTGTGAAGGAAAACAGCCGCCTGTATTTCTATGTAAGAAAATTAAAATTCAGTTATCTTACTTCCACTGGATGCTGTTTTTTGACTTTTTTTCTATGAGATCTATCCCTTCCAAAACATTGGTGATGTCGTAAATCCGCCTTTTTTGTCTTACAGCAAGTGTGTCGGCAGCCTGGTAAGATAAAGAATAATTTATGTAGATGAAGGGCAAAAGGGGAGGCTCATTAGACAGCTTCAGTGAAGCTGTACAAGCCTCCGAGAGAATATTAATCACAAGCCTAAAAGGGTAAATCTTCAACCTGCCACAGTCACAAATGCACAATTAGATGCGTTAGACCACCCTCTCTGACTCTTGGACAGGGACAGTAACCTTCAAACAAAATGCCTTAAAAATGACCTCCTTAAAACATGTCCATAGAATTCCACACATGGGAATGAGTTCTTTCAGAATTAGCCATGCATGAGAACTAGGGAAATGGAAAGGGGGGCTGAAAAGACAACATGCTTTTCTTGAGCAGGATGTAAAGGAATAATCTGCCATTTCATTTCAAAATATGGGAACAAGATTTGTGGAAGGGAGTAGGATGACAATTCATTATAGCAAAGGAAGATGGGCTTCTTAATGTCATTTATGGAAGAACAGTGTTACAGTACTACTGTATGGGCTTAGGTTTGCTATCATTCCAAAATATAATGGCAATGGTTAAGATTGAATCTCAGTAACGAACACCACCAAACAAATGAAATCATGGACCTTTTGAGTAAAAGTAGTAATGAGATGGGGGGGAAACAGGGATGCTTAAGAGGTATGCTCTAGAATACTTTATGTTGTTGAACTGTTGCTGAAAGCAATAGCATAAAAATTTAACCTGTGAGTAACAGCCAACGTGATTAGCAGCCTAAATTCTGAGCCTCAAATTTTTGCATTGGCATGGGTCCAAGACTCTTACCAATGTAAATTCTTTGAGGATCGAGCTGCCTGAAACTTCTACCCCCTGCTCATATTCCACCAGAGACAAATTTTACTTAAGTATTGTTTTGTGAAAGACCCGTTTTGCTTCACCCCCTAATCCAGTTATATACATATACACTTTTTGGCAACAATGAGAAACGTTTTTCAACTGTAGCTTTTTCATCCACATCCATACCAGTGAAGAAGTTGTTACTTTGATCCAACCTACAACCATTAATTAAGGTAAAGGTAAAGGACCCCTGACAGTCAAAGGCGACTATGGAGTGTGGTACTCATCTCATTCTTCAGGCTGAGGGAGCCAGGGTTTGTCCACAGACAGCTTTTCGGGTCATGTGGCCAGCATGACTAAACTGCTTCTGGCGCAACGGGACACTGTGACGAGTGCCAGAGCACACGGAAATGCCATTTACCTTCCCACCACAGCGGCACCTATTTATCTACTTGCACTGGTGTGCTTTCGAACTGCTAGGTTGGCAGAAGCTGGGACAGAGCAACGGGAGCTCACCACTGTCGCACGGATTCGAACTGCCGACCTTCTGATCAGCAAGCCCAAGAGGCTCAGTGGTTTAGACCACAGTGCCACCCGCGTCCCCTAACCACCAATTAAGGGCCGTTTACAACAGCCTTCCTCTCCAAATCTATGCTTATAGTTGATCATTCAACACTAAAGACACAATCGAATTATGGTGCTGGAGGAGACTCTTGAGAGTCCCATGGACTGCAAGAAGATCAAACCTATCCATTCTGAAGGAAATCAGCCCTGAGTGCTCACTGGAAGGACAGATCGTGAAGCTGAGGCTCCAATACTTTGGCCACCTCATGAGAAGAGAAGACTCCCTGGAAAAGACCCTGATGTTGGGAAAGATGGAGGGCACAAGGAGAAGGGGACGACAGAGGACGAGATGGTTGGACAGTGTTCTCGAAGCTACTAACATGAGTTTGACCAAACTGCGGGAGGCAGTGGAAGACAGGAGTGCCTGGCGTGCTCTGGTCCATGAGGTCACAAAGAGTCGGACACGACTAAACGACTAAACAACAACAACAACAACCACAAAATTAACATTCCACTCTCCATCAGTCCAGCTCCACTGGAGGGATGTGTGCAGAGAAACCAGACTTTTGCATAGTTGGAATGTAACCTACTGTACAAAGTTAAGAGTCACATTTATTGCTCTTCCCACTTTTGCCTCTGGTCCATGCACTTCTGACACAAGCCCTTTCACAATGTTCCCCATAAGGAAATTCAGCCCTCAGGTTGAAAAACGTTCCTCATTCCTGCTTTAATTGGAGGGAAGATGGAATCTTAATGTGCACATAAGACCTAGTTTGTACACTCAAAGATCATTTCCCCAAGGTAGAGTGGATGCCCAAGACCCCCTCATCTTGCACACATGTAAACCCCTACGTAAGATATCCCTTCCCCTATCCCCACTTTTAAAGGGGAAGGCATGTACATTCCATTGGCTCAGATGAAGTTAGCTAAATTTAAATCCCACTGAAATCTTCAGTACATCTAACTTAGACTAGATCCATCCCTTTAGGTAAATATGAGGAGCACTCATGTTACATGTCCTTTATGCTGAGTGATCGATGGAAGAAGGTGAACACGCATGCTATTCTGTCACGCAAAAAGGGACTTTATTTGGGCAAGTGTATGAAGAATCTGCCCTTTGTTGGAGTGTAATTATAGTTATGTTTACTTTACCCAGCTGAATATAAATGTCAGCTGAATATCTGCTGATACGTAGTGCAAGAGCAAAGAACCAATCTACTTTACTAGCAAAATTATTCCAATAGGTTGATCCTAGGCAGGTTTACTTGAACAAAAGCGCAAAAGAACTAGCTGGATCTTATTTCTGGGCAAGCCTGCATAAGTTTACATATTGCTGTTTCTGTAGGTGTATAGGGGTGGGGGTTGTTGTTGAACCTGATGTCGTGTTTTTAATTAAGTTGATTACAGGTGACAAATAAAATAAGCAGGTTTACCAGAACTCTGGAGCAACTACACAATTTATTGCAACTCACCTCGGAGGAGGTTGCTAATAGTTTAATAGCAGTTTTAAATGTTTTACAATCTTTGCCTTGTATATTTGCTCAACAGTTCTGGGAAACAGACCATTGTTATTCTCACAGAAATGGGTGGCAGTTTGCCATGAGCCGTCAATGGAATGGATAACTAAATAGGAATTTGAACCCATGTCCGATTCCAGGTCTGGTGCCAGATGATCACGACTCCTCTATTAGCGGTTCAATAAAAAAACCCTCAAAATCTCTCTCCAAAAAAGCGCTTCATTTTTTGTCACAATTATTGTTATTATTATTGATTAAATTTGTACCCTGTCCTATACCTGCAGGTCTCAGGGCGGGTCACAGGATAAAATCACAATATAAAAACACAAATTACAGGTGAAACTCGGAAAATTACAATATCGTCGAAAAGTGCATATATTTCAGTAACACAATTTAAAAGGTGAAGCCAATATATGAGATACGGATGCATGGCATGCAAAGCAAGATATGTCAAGCCTTTAATTGTTGTAATTGTAATTATTTATCGTTAGACGGGTCAATTATAAATGAAATGTAATTAATGAAATGTAATAGCAATGTTTTTTTGTTTTTTTTGTATTATTGTAACTATTTGTTTTATTACTGTGGAATTTCCAAAAGAAAGCATTTGTAAAAATAAAAATAAAAATAAAAAAATAAAAAGTTGCATTACTGAAATAAATGCACTTTTCGACGATATTCTAATTTTCCGAGTTTCACCTGTACATTCGGTAATTATCTCATTGGGATGAGAGAGAAAAGATGCGGCAGATCTCAGTCTCAGCCAGGCTATGTCGTATATCCCCAACCCTGGCTCAGCCGAAGATATGCTGGGGTAACTTGCTCAACGTGGCTTGGCCAATGCAAGTCCCCCAGAACCGGCTTCCTGGTGGTGGGATTGGCCAGAAGATACTTAAACTGGATCCTAACTCTGTTCAGCTCAGTCACGTGACTTGGCAACCTGGCAGAACTTACACTGGCAAAATGGGTGGTGTGAGTCAAAATATATTTTGTTTTCCCTCTTGGGCCAGCTCAGTTGGCAGTAGCCGTGCTCCCAAACGGGGCTGGATCTGGCACAACTTTACGCTGGTCTAACGTAAAGCCAGTATAAATTACAGTGGCTTCCCATAGTTAGGACTACCCACTTCACATAAGATTCTGCAAGTTCCCCACTTAGATTATAGAAGAAAGCAGGATTCAAGACACACTTCTCCAAGGGATTCACTCTATAGCCCTTCTGGTTTTGATTGTTCCTCAATATGCAATACCAATGAACTCTACTGCTGAGCTACACCTCCGTTTCTTCTACTCACCCTAAATAACAAGCTCAATGAATCCAACTCCTAAAAAGCCCCACCAGCCATACGTTCTCTCCAATCCAGATATGCTATAAGAGTTCAGAAGTTACACACTCTTCTACTTAAAACCTTTCCCAGGATATATAAAGGGGAGAGGGTGCTCTATACAGAGTTACCCTCCGCATGTTCCAAGAACGCAGGAAGGGTCATGTCCCCAACATTTCCACCAGCTTGTCACGACATAAGTAGGCTTCTGTGCACAATGGGATTAAGAGCACATACTGGGAAAATACAAGTTTTTAAGGGACAAGCTGTAGAATGAGCAAGTGCAGCAGTTTTCAGGACTGGACTTAGACTACGGTTCAAATCCCTACTCAGCCACAAAAAACCTTATTGTGCACCTTCAGGCCAGTCGCTCTCTCAGCCTAAATTGTCTGTGGAGGTAAGAGAGGGTGGGAGAAAAGAGCAGGGCTACTCATACTGCCCACAGCTCCTTTAGAGAAGTCTTAATCTGAGGGTCGTGGAATCGAGATCCACGTTGGTCAAAAGGTTCCTGCATTGCAGGGGGTTGGACTAGATGACCCTCGTGATCTCTTCCAACTTTATAATTCTAGGTTGGGGCAACCGAGAAGCGTGTTCAGTCGCTGGCAACTAGGAGGAAACACAGAGCATCAATTTGAAGCAACCGAGCGCTAAGCAAGCTAAACCCAGCTATGGGTTGTTGCAAAGAGCGCGTCAGGGGAGGGGGGCAAAAGCAAAACCACATACGCCAAAGCCTGCAGAAAAGGGGCGATTTATTAAAAAGGTGGCTACCCCAACATGGAACTTTTCCCCTCACCAGATCCAGAAATCCTCTCGCTGGACCCCTCAGAATATCAAGGGCCACCCCACCCCATGTTGTGTGTGTGTGTCTCACATGCACATGCCTCCTCCCTCAGCGCCAGGATCCCACCCGCAGCGCCTGGACCGAAAGCCCCCCCCCCCCCCCATCTCCCCCTCACCGCTTTCAGGTCGAGCACGCCGTCCTTGGCCTCCTGCAGGAGGGACACGAACTTGGTGGTGAGCAGCCCCAGGCTCTTCTCATGCCGGCTGCTGTTGCTGGCGCCCCCGGTGCCTGCACCGCCTTCCAGGCTCCCCACGCCGCCGCCATGGCTACTGGAAACCGACTCGGGCAGCGCCACCGCGGCCATGCTGCATCCCCCCACCTCCCCGGCCCTTCTCCGGCGTCCCCCCCGTGCCCCCCCGCCGGGCTGCCCTTCCTCCGGCCGCAAGGGAGCCCGGCTGGTCCCCGCGCGGACCCGCAGAGACACGGAGCGAGCCCTCGTCCTTTTCTCGCCCACCGCCGGCTGGCCTGCAAGGAGAGGAAGTGACGCTACCCGCGCAGTTGCCGGGAGACAAAGTTTTGTGTAGGGAAGAGCGAGAGAGAAGGGGGCAGCTGCTCCTTTCCCGAGAAGGTGGAGCCTGAGGGGAGAGAGTGCGGGGTGGTTGCGCCCCCCCTCTCTCGCCCCCGGGGGGAAACGAAGGCCGGGAGGGCGGAAAAGGCGCTTTCGAAGTGCCAGGCGGTGCTTTCACTCGTTTCTCTGGGGACTTTTCCGCGCAAAGTTGCTCTGCGCGAGGCACGGAAGCGCGCGCGCTTGAATTCCGCGCGGCTCAACTCCTCCGGAGTGAACTTTTCCGGGGCGGCGCTAAGCAGCCCAGAGTCCAGCAAGATAAAGCCCTCCTGTCTTTCCGCCCGGAAAGCACTCTAAAGCAACAAGGCAGGTGGTGGCTTGAGTCCCAGCAGTCGCTTTCCTTTGGTTCCCGTTGCGAAACTCCCTGCAGGTGGTGAGCGGCGGCGCTTTTCCCCTCCAGCAATGCCGGATTTATGTAGAGAGTTTACAGGGGTCCCCAATTGCCTTCTAAATCCGGCCCGCGGACGGTCCAGGAATCAGCATGTTTTTACATGAGTACAATGTGTCCTTTTATTTAAAATGCATCTCTGGGTTATTTGTGGGGCATAGAAATTCATTATTATTTTTTTCAAAATATAGTGCGCCCCCCACACAAGGGCTGAGGGTCAGTGGACCGGCCCCCTGCTGAAAAAGTTTGCTGACCCCTATAAGCTAAAGAAGCTATAGCTTAGGGCTCCACTCTCTTGCCCCCCTCCCCAATTCTCTATTAATATACTTCTTGTATTTCAGTTCAACAATTGTTGTTGTTTAGTCGCGTCCGACTCTTCGTGACCCCATGGACCAGAGCACGCCAGGCACTCCTGTCTTCCACTGCCTCCCGCGGTTTGGTCAAACTCATGTTAGTAGCTTCGAGGACACTGTCCAACCATCTTGTCCTCTGTCGTCCCCTTCTCCTTGTGCCCTCCATCTTTCCCAACATCAGGGTCTTTTCCAAGGATTCTTCTCTTCTCATGAGGTGGCCAAAGTATTGAAGCCTCAGCTTCATGATCTGTCCTTCCAGTGAGCACTCAGGGCTGATTTCCTTCAGAATGGATAGGTTTGATCTTCTTGCAGTCCATGGGACTCTCAAGAGTCTCCTCCAGCACCATAATTCAAAAGCATCAATTCTTCGGCGATCAGCCTTCTTGATGGTCCAGCTCTCACTTCCATACATCACTACTGGGAAAACCATAGCTTTAACTATACGGACCTTTGTTGGCAAGGTGATGTCTCTGCTTTTTAAGATGCTGTCTAGGTTTGTCATTGCTTTTCTCCCAAGAAGCAGGCGTCTTATAATTTCTTGACTGCTGTCATCATCTGCAGTGATCATGGAACCCAAGAAAGTAAAATCTCTCACTGCCTTCATTTCTTTCCATTCTATTTGCCAGATGATGGGACCAGTGGCCATGATCTTGGTTTTTTTTTTATGTTGAGCTTCAGACCATATTTTGCACTCTCCCCTTTCACCCTCATTAAAAGGTTCTTTAATTCCTCCTCACAATTACTTTGATAAAATACATATTTTGTTATGTGCAAATGCTTTTAGATACCTATTAAAGGTAAAGGTAAAGGGACCCCTGACCATTAGGTCCAGTCGTGACCAACTGGGGTTGCGGCACTCATCTCGCATTATTGGCTGAGGGAGCCGGCGTACAGCTTCCAGGTCATGTGGCCAGCATGAAAAAGCTGCTTCTGGCAAACCAGAGCAGCACATGGAAACACCGTTTACCTTCCCGCTGTAGCGGTACCTATTTATCTACTTGCACTTTGACATGCTTTCGAACTGCTAGGTGGGCAGGAGCTGGGACCGAGCAATGGGAGCTCACCCCGTCGCAGGGATTCGAACTGGGTTTAACCCACAGCGCCACCTGGGTCCCTAGATACCTATTAGGTCCATAAATTACCATATAGCATACATTCAACACAAAAAAACAGTGACATTTTGTTGTTGACAAAGGACAGCTGGACATATAAAGGGCCCCATTACCTTCAGTAGCCTAGGGCCTCATCAAACTTAAATCCGGCTCTGCCCTCCAGGCTTGGTGGGGTTTGAACCCCCCTTTTCCTGCTGCTCAGCCAAGCGCCCAACCAGGTTGCTGTTGTGACTGTGTGAGCCTTCATTGCTTATCTTGGCCTCACACTTAGCAAAAATAAAAATTAAAAAACCCCAAAAGAGGGGAACCGTGTCCCAGAGCACTATGCTGTGCTGGGAGATGGTGGTTGTGAGGAGCATAAGAAAATTCAGACACTTGCCATAGACAAGAGTGGAAAGTAGCAAGTCAATTGCTGGATGTGATGCTGTTGTGTACAGGGTGTAAATACAGCGACCATCCCTCCTGGCTTGGTACCTCGCAAGATACAGCAGTGCTTCCACAATACCTTATTTCTCACTTCACCCCACCCACTAATGCACATAGAGGATTCTTCCTTTCAGCACTAAGGCATAGAGCAAAGACCACTTTTTAAAACCTCTCCATGTTTCCAAAAGTTATTCAAGCCTTTGAATTGCCTCTTAAGTAACATGTATATAATTCCACATTTTCTGGAGGCAATTTGGGTTTTCTTGAACTTTAGAGTAAATCTGTAACTTAAGAAAGGTAGCTATTTATTTTGAAAATATTATACATAAAGTGCAGATATAAGTCATGCCAATATGCAGCATTTTTTCCAGACGACTAACTTTCAATAAACAGCTAATGTCACAGTTGTGCCCATCAAGGCTGACTATCTTGCTGAATTTTGTATGCCTCTGCAGGAGTGTCACATTCCCTGTACTTCAGAGTTCCTGCTGAATGTCACTCAAAGCAACTGTCAATCGTTTGATTTTCTCTTCCATGGCCTTTTTATTGCTTGCAGTCTCTTGCAAGAGCTGACGCATTTCTTCTTCAACTTGATAAACCTGAAATAAAATTTACATGTGTTATGAACAACACCCTTGTGAACTTGTGGTCTGTTTGTGCAATGAAAGATACATAAGATATAATATGAATTTACAACATTATTTCTGAAAATGTTATAGAAAGGTAGGTAGAAGTTTGAAATAGGCTGAAGAGGTTACATTTGTGAGAGCACCAACATATATTTTATGGAGACTACATAAAAGGTAATGCCTATCGTGCAAAACCTATTACATATCAGAAGGTCGGCTTCCCATATCCTGCATCCGTTGATCATTCTTCTGCAGTAGCTGCAGTAATCAAGGAGTTATCTACACATTGTTAGCAAACGAAAACTAGTAGATTGATTTGCTTAACATAATTTTTAAAAGTGAAACAACATTTGGGTGCTTTTAGCATTATCTATCACCTTTTCATTTGCTGCTGCAATTTGTTGTTGCTTTTCATTTGCTAGCTGCAGCAATTCTGTTTGATGCGCTGCTAGCGTTGATTCAAGTTGTCTTCGGAAAGCATCATCCATAGAATGCAGTTTTTCTACCGCTGCCCTAGACACAAAATGAAATCTTAAACCTTATATCCATATCACTATTATTGGGATATGCATGTTGTGTAGACAACTATTCTCCTACAGTCAGAAAAATATTCTTTATTAAGTACATCCCAGTAACTTGTTCACATATTCTAATCTTTTCTACTGTAATCTGAATTTTAAATATTTTGTTACAGAAACCACATTAGCAGAGACAGTGTATGTATACACTAGAAATTTGGAGAAATATGTGAAGGGGAAAAAAGCATGGATCTGTTGCAAGTCTTCTAGAGAAAAAAATAGGAAGAAAATTCCTCCTTTAAGAATTGTGCATTTGATGCAGTACAATCCAAAGTTTAAGGCATAAACTTCTGGGGTGCCCATCCATGCTTCCCATAAACAGAATTCCTCACTCAGGAAGCTCTGCTGAAAGGAGGGGGGCAGAAGGCAAATTTCCTCACCACCCACATTATTTCAATTCCTCTGGAGCAGCTGTTAGAAGGCAAAAGGGCCTATAGAGTAAGCAGTAATCAGGGGAAAAAATGGCTTCCACCACATACTTCCAACCAAAACCTCTGTTGGATTGGAATTCCTTTAGTGAATGGAAAGAACCCTTTTTTATTTTTTCCACAGATAAAACAGAAATGTAGTAGGTTTCCACAGGGAAACTCTATTTTTACAATTACCAACAAACATTTAAAAATAAATAAAATTGGGCTAAAGAATGGCTTTCAAATTTTGTCAGGCTACAAGTGGTCCTTTATGAATTTTCAATTTAATTAGGGATAAAAACAAACAGTATTGTAATGACAGTTGTGAGCACCTTTCACCAATGGAAGTTCCAATATATGCCATTATACTGCAAACGAAAAGCTTCCCCCAAAGCCACAACCACCATTCAGGAAAGAAAATTTCTTTCTCTAACTTCTCTGAAGGACACCCTGCTCTGCAAAATCTTTCATGAAGAATACATACACCCAAAATCTGACTGTCTTGAGTGAATTCACATTAATACAACCAGAAAGTCAAATATAGCAACTTACTTCTGTGCCTGAATACTTTTATCTCTCTCTTCAATCAGCTGCTTCTCTTTTATATCAAAATTTTCTTTCATTTGTTTAACTTGTGCTTCCAATTTGCTCAACAATCCTCCTTTATCTTGCCACTTTTTATTCATCGCACTGAAATGTAATGGACATTTTCACAGAAGCTTCAGAGACTTACTCGTACTACAACAAGGAAAACCTTATCCCTACTTTTCAAGTCTTTGTAATGGGAAAAGAAAAGTTACAGCTTCCCATCCTGCCTCAGTATGGCCTACTGACACTTTAGCATTACTAACATTAATTCAGCAGTATTTAAGACATTACTAGTTACGGTAGTACCTATAAGCTTTCTTGATATCTTCGAGCTCTGTTTCTTTTTCCTGCAACTGCTGCTTCAGTTCCTCTTTCCTCTCATTTTGCCTTTCCAATTTTTCCATGAGATCATCCAGCTGAGTCTCTCTTCCCTCTAGTTGCACCTGAAGTCTCTTCTGCATTTCAATACTTTCTTCACGGTGCTTTCTTATCTGCTCATCTCGGTCCTGTGAGGCCTTGAGAACAATTTCATCATTATATTTGCCCTGGACCACAGCTAAAACTTCAAGGTGGATCAACGGGAAAAACTCTACTTACTCAGTCTCCTATAGTTAAAAGCAGAGGACACTTGCCAGAAAAGAATGGCCATTATACCTCTATCACTGATGGATAACATCTTGAAGACAACCCATGCACAATTGTTGTACCATTTCTTTGCTTTCCCCTCCTATATCATTACAAGAACTTTTACACTGGTACCTCAGGTTACAAACACTTTGGGTTACAGACTCTGCTAACACAGAAGTACCTTGGGTTAAGAACTTTACCTCAGGATGAGAACAAAAATTGTGCGCCGGCGGTGTGCCAGCAGCAGGAGGCCCCATTAGCTAAAGTGGTACCTCATGTTAAGAACGATTTCAGGTTAAGAATGGACCTCCAGAACGAATTAAGTTCTTAACCCGAGGTATTCAATATCTTTTCAGGCAAATTCCTTAAAAAACAACAACACTTACTTCTTTTAACTTTCTAATCGTTTCTGTTTGATCCTCCACTATTTTAGACTTAATCTTCAATGCGTCGTTGTTACGCTCGTTTTGTTTTCTCAGCGTCTCATTCTCGCTAGTTAGTACTTCTATTTTGGCTTCCAGTTTCCCCCGATCTTGAGCAAGAGATGCTCCTGGGGAGGGAGACACAAAACAAAATCTATGTTTTCAGTGCTGCAGATAATGAAGTTAATTTGTCGTGTTAACAGATTGTAAAGCAATCAAAACCACCCCACTCTTCTCCATGTCTGAAAATTAACATTGGGCATCCAGGAAAGTGCTTGCTTAAATGCTTCTTTGATTAGGCCACTGTAGTAACTGTTTGAAAATTCCTTCAGTAGCACCTTAAAGACCAACTAAGTTTATATTTTGGTATGAGCTTTCGTGTGCATGCACACGAAAGCTCATACCAAAATATAAACTTAGTTGGTCTTTAAGGTGCTACTGAAGGAATTTTTTATTTTGCTTCGACTCAGACCAACACGGCTACCTACCTGTTTGAAAATTGTTAACCTACTTAGCTTAAGAATGAAAAAGCACACCCAAGTCTCATTAACAGAACAACCTTTTCTTAGTAAATTGCATTTTGGAAATTAATTTCTGGAAAATCACGATACTGCTGGAAGGACAACTAGACACTTTCAGCAGCTCTTATGTGTGTGATGCCAGGAGCATGCCAGATTGCGGATGAATGCCTCTACTGTGTAAAGCACTACCAAAACATAAAGCTGTGATGCAATAGGAAATAGATGCAAGCAATGCAGCTATGGAGCTACAGCCCACTGCAACACCATGTAGACACTTTGCATTCTTACAGAGGCTTAACATGCAGGTTTAAGTTTGACTTTGTTCTTTATCAGCATCCCACCAAGGCAGAATAGAAGTATTTACCCTGTTGCGCCAACTCTTGTCCCCATATTTTCCTCTCCGCTTTTAACCCGTCAATTACAGATTCCTGGGCTGTTATCTGTGAAATAAGTTTTGATTTCTCCTGTTTAAGAAGCTCAAGTTGAATAGTCGCCTGCTTATCTTCCTCCACCATATTTTCAAGAGTTCGGATTTGACTCTGACAAAAAGAGAAAGGACACGTGCCATTGTGAAAAAGGCTTTCACTGTATTGGAAGCTGCAGTGCCATTGAATGTTTCATGTTGTTGATTAACAACAGTCTTCTGTGTATTAACACAAAATGCAGTGTGAAGAAGACAACATACAAAAGTTAGATTAGCCTATTAACGCATACTCTCAAGTTGTGTGTAGTTTCTTGCTTCGATCTGACTAATTCTGCAATCTTCATTTTTTGTTCTTTTACCAAGGATGTCAGCTCTTGGACTAGGGTGGCCGATTGCTTTTCTTTTTGCAGAGACTGAGAAAGACGATGCTTATGTTCTGCCAGCTCGGCGGCAACATTGTCAAAGCCTTCTTTAACCTATTTCAGCAAGGGGAAACAAATTGCAAATTATTAGAAAGGTTATTGCTATGAATGAGTTATTTCTTTCAAAATAAAAACGGCAATGTAACTTTCGAATGAATGACAGGAGGTTAATTTGAAAACACATGGAATTAAACACCGAATATTACCTTGCATTTTAGGAATAGAGAGGCTCAGTATTTATTCCAAATTATGAACTAAAAATGGATGCAGAATATCATCAGTTAGCAAAAAAAGGAGAAAAGAATAAAAACTATATATAAAAGCTATAGTAAGTTCCTCAATTTAAAATAGAACTGAAATTAATGAAAGCATGTAATATCTTAAAATTGAACTTTTAAGCAGCTTTTCTTTGATGCGGAAACTTGTGGGCATGTACACATGCCACAGGGCTTCTTCCTCCTATCTTCACAGTCCCCAAAATCTGCCCCAGAGAATTGGAGGAGACTGTGCAGCAGATTTTGGGGGCACACAGGAGGGCTGGAGAGGCTTGCCTTGTTGTACAGTGGAACCCTGGTTTTCAAGCGTATCGGAAGCTGAACATTTCAGAACCCGAACGCAGAAAACCCAGAAGTAATTGCTTCCGTTTTCGAATGCGACTTGGAAGTCAAACTGCTTCCGAGGCATGTTTTTCATTTTCCCCCATTGACTTTGCAGCCAGCCATTGATCCTTGGTTTTTGAACGTCTCGGAAGTTGAACAGTCTTGCGGAACAGATTACCTTCAAAAACTGAGGTTCCACTGTACAAGCAGATTTCTGTTGCACAAGTGAGCATCTGTTACACTAGAATCGGAGAAACAGGTATTTCTAAGAGTAAAATGAATGTGGGGAGAATGAAGACTAGTTTTATAAGTTTTTGAAACTTTATGAAATTACTTCCTATAACACATTAGTTAGTTCCTAAAATACAATTTTTGTGGTACATGTGCAATGTATTTTAGCTTGACACAATTTAGCTGGGCAGTATCT